>NC_137922.1:11214957-11244957 GCF_963457725.1 Sprattus sprattus | reverse complement strand
CCATCTATGGAGGAGATATAAAAGCAGGAGACTATGGGACTTTCTGGAGTAGTATTGAATGTTGCATTCTGAATAAACAGACCTGAGAAATCTGACTGCAGAATTTTGACAGTATGTGTATCAACATTGATGGAGCCTTAGAAGGGAGTCCTAGAGGAAGGGAATCACATTTATCTGGTTAGAGACTGAATTCCAGAATCCTTTGAGTGAGATTTAGTCCTTCTTAGTAGTGTCTTTCATTACATCTGTGTTCTCAAACATGAATTACTCTAAAAAACTTTAGTCTTGTGGTGTCGTCTCCTCTTCATGGCTTCTTGATTTCTCTCTCCCTCGTTCCTTCTCTCCCTCCCTCCCTCTCTCTTTGTCCCCATCTCATTTTTTTTAGTGAACACAGATACAGACCCAGCCGTGGTGAATGTTACTTACGCAACTAAGGAGGAGGCTAAAGAGTGAGTACTCCATTCCCTTCTTCATTTTACTCTTCCATTATCTCACTCTATCGTTCATTAGTTCATTCATTCATCTATGTTTTGCTGCGACAGTGTTGGTTCCAAACTTATGCCACCTTTAAATGATTATGTAAGCCAGATGGCATAAAGCATGGTCCAGGCAAATTGGACATTTCATGGATTATGCCTAATGTCATGCACCTTAGTGAGAAACACATGCGATTTTGCAGCCTTAACCATAAACATGGGCCTGAAAAATGGGCAATTTACTAAATGAAAGGCCAGTATCAAATCATGCCTTTGGATATTTTGTTCCAAGTAATTGCTTTGTTGCCCTAAACATTTAAGGTCTGTTTTGCCTTTGATAAAGGAGGCCTTCTCCCACAGTTTACTTTATCCTGCACAGCTTTTCAAAATGTGTACTTGGATGCTATGCGCTATCATACCCCGTGCGCATACCAAGGTAGTAAATGCAAAGTATTATTTCATGCACAGTTGTTAGCAATCTTCAGATACAGGCTAACATTTGCTAGGGGTGAGCGGATATAAACTTTAAATAGCACTGACATTGGCACAGCAAATGAGGTTTGGCTTCCCCTGCTCAGTGGGCTTTGGAATGGGCTTAGTGAGTTGACTGGCCACTGTATCAGTGTATGGCTGAGGAGCGAGGTAAGAAGGAAGCCTGACTTTCTTCAGTGCTCAGACTTGAAGGAGGGGGATTTGAGGTGGCTTGAGCAGCTTGTGTGACACTGAAGGTTCTGTCCGTGTGTGTGTGTGTGTGTGTGTGTGTGTGTGTGTGTGTGTGTGTGTGTGTGTGTGTGTGTGTGTGTGTGTGTGTGTGTGTGTGTGTGTGTGTGTGTGTGTGTGTGTGTGTGTGTGTGTGTGTGTGTGTGTGTGCCCCAGGGCCCTTGAGAAGCTGACGGGTCACAGTGTGGAGGAGCACTCCCTCAGCGTGTCGTACATACTGGACGTGGACGCCTCGCCCCCGCCGCAGGCCCCCAAGCTGCAGAGGGGGGGGCGGGCCAGGACGGGGGACCACCTGGACTACAGCGGCGCCGCCGGGGGGCCGACGGGGCACCGGCAACGACAGCCCGAGCTCCCGCTGCGTATGCTGGTGCCCACGCAGTTCGTCGGAGCCATCATCGGCAAGGAAGGTCTCACCATCAAGAACCTCACCAAAGAGACGCAGTCCAAGTGAGTACAGTGTTAACTTGTATATTCCCTCATTGTGTTTTACCTTTTGACCCTGGGAACGCATCTACGCATGCGCCGTGTTTTTGAATGTATACAGTTGTTGACCGTGCGCAATGAGAATGCAAGCTACGGAGTTGTCCTGTTCTGAACGTGAATAAAGTCACTAAAGTTATATGAACGTCGTGTTCATTTGGTTTAACATACAGTTCCACAGTGAGGGGCAAGTGGGCTGCTTTTGTTTGAATTGTGAGTCCTGATGGAAGTATACTGCCTCTGTCGTCTCACTCTCATCTCTCTTGCCATCTTGCCATCTTGCTATCTCTCTTTAATCAAAACTCTTCATTGACATGAAGGACTGAGTACTCGCCCAAATCCCAACATATGAGAGGTTCGCAGAGTAATTTGATTTCAGACGTACAATTTTAAATGGCTGAATGGCCGAAGAAATGAATTGGCGTAGTGTTTATCTTACTTTGTTATGATGGAATCTGTGTGTTGTTGTTTGATGCTCGATACTGAGCTTGAACCAAGAACCACAAAGAGTGAGTGGGAACCAGAGGAGTGAGACACGCTGACACGGAGACTAAGAGCTGTGGATGTGACAGCTGACTTTATTTCTGGTGTCCTTCAGAGATGTCTGAGAGTGAGGCAGACACTGCACGGCCCTCTAACTAGAATAACTCCATGACATTAAGGGTGTTACCGTGACCAACCCCAGTAAAAACGCAGACCATTTGTATCTGAAAATGTTTTCTCTCTCTCTCCTTCTCGGTCTCTCCCTCTCTCTTTCTCCTTCCTGTGTAAGCACTTGGGGGATTGGGGGCTTGTTATGCGAAGTCGGAGATGAGTGACAAATGGTTATGAAATTTTGAGGTGAAGGGGATTTTCATCTAAGCTTGTGGCCAAGAAAGTGAATGTTGTGTGTGTGTTTTAAAGGTATATTGATCTGAAGGTGTCAGCGATTGGCTTATTCGAAGGAATGTTAAAACTCCCTCTGCCCCCCCCCACCCCCCCCTTGTAGGGTGGACATCCACCGTAAGGAGAATGCAGGTGCGGCAGAGAAGTCCATCACCATCCACTCTAGCCCAGAGGGCTGCTCCTCTGCCTGCCGGATGATCCTCCAGATCATGGAGAAGGAGGCCAATGACACCAATGCGTGAGTGACCCCCCCCCCCCCCCCCCCAACAACCTTCAACCAGGCTTCATGTGTCTGGCATGTGTCCTCCGTCGGCACACACACAAGTTCCACCTCCTTTGGCAATCTGTGGCTTGCTCTGTCATTGACCTCCTTCAACTGCTACCTACTGCCAGCTGCCATCACAGAACTCTAGACGCCTTGTGTCTCAATGTCAGTCTGTCTGTCTCTTGTCCAGGGGACTCTACACGCCTTGTGTCTCATTGTCAGTCTGTCTGTCTCTTGTCCAGGGGACTCTAGACGCCTTTTGTCTCATTGTCACTCTGTCTGTCTCTTGTCCAGGGGACTCTAGACGCCTTGTGTCTCAATGTCAGTCTGTCTGTCTCTTGTCCAGGGGACTCTAGACGCCTTGTGTCTCAATGCCAGTCTGTCTGTCTCTTGTTCTGCTCAGAGCTGAGGAGGTGCCTCTGAAGATCCTGGCTCATAACAGTCTGGTGGGGAGGCTCATCGGGAAAGAGGGCCGCAACCTGAAGAAAATCGAGCAGGACACTGCGACGAAAATCACCATCTCCTCGTAAGAACCCTCCTGCCTCCTTCTGAGGCATAAATTATCTCCCGCATTCATTGTATAGTCTAGAGCACCCTTTTCTGTATATCTTATTGAGAAGGAACCTATTCTGCCATTTTAAAACCTTAACCTTATTCTCTCTCCTCTAAAGAGAAAGCACATCAGTCTTCCTATATGTTTTAAATTGTAGAAACAGTGCAGCTCATGTGACCTTTAGACTGAATTCATACCTGACTACCTGAACTTTCCTTTGAAATGATCACTGCAAGGTTTTTTTAGGCAAAGTTTTTCTATAGAACCAAAAACTGATGAAAAGGGATTACTAAAGCATTACATGGATAGGTGGATGAGGTATATTGAATGTCTATGAAGAGCTTTACGCACAAGGTAGGATATTGTGTATTGTAGTGGTGTGCAAAAATGTTGTTTTATCGATAAAGTGCTTAAAAAAAAATGCTATATAGCATTTTCATATCTCATTCCTATTGATATTGACACGGAATCAAATCAAATCAGATTGAAACGAATCATCAGCTTGTGACTCAGTATCTACTCAGTCTAATCGGGGCATCTGTGCCAATAAGTGTATTGTGTTCTCCTCTGTGACAGTCTATGGGTGTTTGGCAGAACTCATTTCTTTATAGTGAAAGAACTTGGGTAGTGGGTGTCTGCCCTATACAAATGTGTGTATTGAGGTAGTTCAGTTTCACTTACTTATTTACTCTCAGGGAGGAGTCCATCTTGAATTACTTGTTTTTTAAGTGTGTTAAAGGTATGTGTGTGTGCGCTATTTGCATACCCATACATCACATTTTGTGCTTCACTTAATCTCCTTATCTCTCGATCTCTGTCCGTACATCTGTACATAAACTGTGCTTGTATGTTTAGTTTGCAGGATTTGACCATCTACAACCCGGAGCGTACCATCACGGTTCGAGGAGGGGTGGAGGAAAGCTCCAATGCAGAGGTGGAGATCATGAGGAAGCTCAGAGAGGGCTACGAGAATGACATTGCTACTCTAAACGTATGTATACACATACATGCACCCTACACACCCATACATACACACAAACATACACATACAAACGCATACACATACAAACTGAAAAAGAACACACCGGAAAAAAAAAACATACATACTCACGAAACACACTATGGCAACTTTTAAAAGCAATACCAGCAGTCTGGGGAATCTTGACACCTGTGCATGCATATTGTGATTAACTACCCATAATGCCTCTCTCTCTGAGTAAGAACTGGGTGCAGCCTGCACTGAAGAGTTGCGAGAAGTGAATGAGGCGTTCCCGGGAATACGCCGGGGCACTCCCGTGAGCCCTTTGCTGATAGGCAGAGCCAAAATGAAATGTAACAACTCAATGTCTTGAGCAATCAGGCTGCTACGCCCAAATACCAGAGCTCCCCAAACAAAGCCTAACAGAATGTTCTGTTTGCCTAGCACGCCTCTAGGTATCAAGAGTGTTGATGCACAAGCACACAAGCACATGTGCGTGCGCAAACACATACAAACACACACACAAACTCACACACACACACACACACGCACACACACACACGCGCACACACGCGCACACACGCACACACACACACACACACACGCACACACACACACACACACACACGTGCACACACACACACACACACACACACACACACACACACACACACACACACACACACACACACACACACACACACACACACACAGACATATACAAACACACAAATGCACACACACACACATGCCTCAAAAACAGTTCCTTGGCGGTTTGTCAGGATGTGTACAAAGTTAACATTAGCTCATCTGTAGACACGTTACATACCTTTACAGTTTGTCCTCTCTAGATACTGGTAATTACAGGACTGGGTTGTCTGTGTGTGTCTGGTTTTTCAGACACTCTCTCTCTCTCTCTCACAATCACACAGACACACACACACACACACACACACACACACACTATCATACACATACTACATAAAATAAAACGGCAGTTATTGTATTTTCTTGTAATATATCAATGAGGAGCTTATTGTTGGGAGACACCATGCCACAAGTGAGCTCAGCCAATAGGAGAGAGCCATCTAGTGGAACTCTGTGGTAATTATGGCAGAATGTTTTACTTTCTTTTATGCCTTTCTTTCAACTGGTCAAGAGAACAAATCTAACACACACACACACACACACACACACACAAACACACAAACTTGGACATCCACTGGACCAGTGCAAAGCTTTTATGCCCAAACAAAGATGCGTAACTTTTTGCCTAATGTGTCACTCCCGCTCTAAGGCTTCATTCACACTTTTCTCTCTCTCCATCCCTCCCTTTTTCCTCTCCTTCACCCTGCTCTTTCTCTCTCCTCTGGTGCAGCAGCAGACTAACCTGATCCCGGGGCTCAATATGAACGCTCTGGGCATCTTCTCGTCTGGTGTGCCCCTCCTCCCCTCCTCCGGCAACCCCCACGCTCCCGTCCCCAGCCCTGCTGGATACAACCCCTTCCTGGTGAGCCAATGATGAACCATGACACACACACACACACACACACACACACACACACACACACACACACACACACACACACACATATTCACACACACACACACACAGATTCACACACACACATATTCACACACACACACACACACACACTGATTCACACACACTGATTCACAAACACACAGATTCACACACACACATATTCACACACACACACATAATCACACACACACACACATATTCACACACACACACACACACTGATTCACACACACACAGATTCACACACACAGATTCACACACACACACACACACACTCACACAATTGAGCTTGCGCGCACACACACACACACACACTTGCACACTAAACATCAAAGCAGCCAGAATGAAAGACTGGAGTGTGGTGTTTGCGGCTTTGGAACGGGCGTAGTTAGGGTGATTGAGGAGATAAGGGGCAGGTTCTGTGCACGTCTTTGTGGCATAGCACCTCACTGTTTGTTGTCATCTGTTGGTCTGAGACATGTGTGCGTGCTGTTTCGGAGGCTGAGGAAGGATGACGCCTAATGTGTTGTTGTTAAGTACAGTGTGTGCCTTAGTGTTGTGTGCCTCTCTATGTTGTGCGTCATCTCTGCCTATGTGTGTGTACAACCTTGCGTGTATGTATTTGTGATGTTTGTTTACATGCCACTGTGTTTGTTTGTGTTTGACTGAGTGTGTGTTTGTCTTTGTGCGTGATTGTGTCTGAGTGTGTGTGTGGGTGTGTGTGTGTGTGTGTGTGTGTGTATGTGTTGGGCCAGGAAGGTGGGCGTTATTAAGAAGGCTGCATTTCTGGGTAGACACCGTGTGGTGAAGGAGGCAGGGGGGGAGGGTGAAGTTCCTCTCCCTGCTGTTGCTGTGACTCACCTCAGGCTGTCTGACTGCTATCTGCCTCTTCTTAACACTCCCACTGTGCCCTGACTCACACTGGCAGTTTAGATGCTTGTCCGTGTGTGTGTGTGTGTGTATCTGTGTTTGTGTGTTATGTTTGCTTTAATTTATTTGCTTATGTCCTGTTGTGTGTGTGTGTGTGTGTGTGTTCTTGCGTGCGTGCATGTGTCATCTCTGTCCGTTTATTTATGTTTGTGCGTGTGTGTTTGTTTGTGTACGTGTGCGGTTGCAGTTCATAAATATACCCCAGCAAGCTTCCCAGAAGCTGGGACACACACGCGGTTCAATTGCAGTCAGGTTCTCTTTGATCTGTCTAGAGTACTCTTAATTCTGACATCATTCTCTTCTCCTCTTCCCTCTTCTCCTCTCCTTTGCTTTTTCTCCTCCCTGTCATCCTTTTTTCCTCTTCTCTTCTTCACTGACTTTCGCTCTCAGGGTCCTTCATCACAAATGGGAAGTCTTTATGGTCCACCCCCTGTTGGAAACCTACAACACCAACTCACGGTTAGTCTTCATACCCACCATCCACCCCTCCCTTCACAGCGTACCACACACTGTGTGATACATTTACAAGATTATTACATGCCATCATTAATAAGATTATTACATGCCACATTGTGTGAAATAATTTAATCTTGTCTGAATTGAGTTAATTGGCAGTCTGTGCGACATCATTAATCTTCATGACACATAACACAATACAAGTGTCTCTAATATTAAACCCCAACACTATATTTTGAGGCAAAGCCTGATTTGTTTGTATAAATGGATGAACACCGCCGGAAGACAAAGCTAATTAAATACAAAGTTTATTGATCAACATCCAAATTACAGCTAGCCTTTCTCTGCTAGGGTTTTGCCACTAGATTGACTGTAAACTGAGAACTTTAAAGCATAGCATATGGTCTCAGGCTGACTTTGGTGAGAGCTTCAGAAATGAGACATAAACACAAGTCCTGAGCATCATGTTGGCAGGGTGCTTGTTGCTGCTTGTTGACGTTTGATGAGTTTAAGCAATGTCATTTTCTGTCAAAACCCAGTCTCACCCAAAACCCAGTCTACGCACACACACCCACACACACACACACACACACACACACACACACACACACACACACACACACACACACACACACACACACACACACACACACAAACACACAAACACTTTCTCTCTTTTAATGAGTAAGACATTACCACAGAAACTGGCAAAGAAGGCAGACCTCATTAAACAAGTTCTTCCACATTTCCCACACCCAGGCCTATTTACTAGTCATTAGTAGTTGTTCAACAAAGTTCATGACCGCACACATAGTGACACCTGCAAAGAGCTCACAATAGCTGTTCTGTAACACCCACATGTCAAACTGAATAGACATAGAACATAGACATAGGCAATAGACAATATAGACACAGAATTTAATGATATCCTTGTTGTCCTAGTTACTGTTTTATTTTCCCAGCTGCTGAAACTACATACTAGAGTGACAATCAAAACTAAAAAAATCATATGCTCCGCGGAAAAAAAAACATTCCTCATTTTTCCAGGGATTGCTAGAGTGTTTGAGTTCTTCTGTAGCTGTAGCCTTGTGTGTAAGAGTCAGGCACATCCTGTCGGCACAGGCGCTCCCTATGGTATACTCTGTGTGAGGCCCACTTTGGAGAGCTGACCTGAAGAGGCATCTTTATCTCCAGATTATCATCTGGTCGTGCGTGGGAATGTTAGAGCAGAGAGCATGTTTTGAAAGTACCCTTGGGATAGGGACAGGGCAGAGTGCGCACTTGCCTTATGTAGAGGTGACTTTTGGAGTGTGCACTTTGAAGGAAGGAGGGGGATGCCTTGTGTGACGTGAAGTGTTCTTCATGCTGAGTGGAGCCCAGAAAGAGCTGAATTGAAGTGTGTGTGTGTGTGTCTGTGTGTCTGTGTGTCTGTGTGTCTGTGTGTCTGTGTGTCTGTGTCTGTGTCTGTGAGTGTAAGTGTGAGTGTGAGTCTTTGTCTGTGTCTGTGTCTGTGGCTCAATGGTGTTTTGAGCCCTCAACTTCGACTGCCAGGCAGCGGCTGCCTGGAAGGTGGTTCCGCCCCCAAAACTCTTATCCAATCAATGTGCTTCCCAACTCCAAACCTCTGGTCCAATCCAAACACTTTGAGCCCAAATTCAAACTTTCTGTATAGTGCTCTCATTCCAGCTCCAACTTCATTCCACCTCTCAGCAACGAGTGAAAGCTCCAACTTTACAAAGGTATGTAGCTAATATATTTCTATTTTAAACATGAAATGGCTAATTGTGTTTGCTTTAGGGCTGTACATGTAAGATGGGCCAGCTAATGTTATGTTTAGCATGCAATATGTTAACCATATTTAAAGATAGATCGTGCTAATCTTAGCTGTGGTAATGTCTTTTCAACCTGCTAGCTAGCTCAATCTGGTTAAAACATTAGGTAACAGTAAGCCTACAAAGTAAGATTTATTACTGTAGATTAATCACTGTATAAAATGGGCCGGCTAATGTTATCTATACCATGCAATATGTTAACATAAAGATAGATTATGCTAATCTTAGCTGTGGTAATGTCATTTCAACCTGCTAGCTAGCTAAATCTAATTTTAGCTGTGGTAATGTTATTTCAACCTGCTAGCTAGCTAAATCTGGTTAAAACATTAGGTAACAGTAAGCCTATAAAGTAAGATTAATTACTGTAGATATGTATTTAAGTGATTAATTACTGTAGATATGTATTTTAGTGATTGTTAATGGTTAGTGGTTATCTTTCAAATGACGTTGAGCTGCTTTGGAATAAGGGTAACTCTCAGGCAGCCAATTGGTTTTAGATACCTGTGAGGCACTTGATGTTGAGACTGGTTGACTACCAGGCTGCTTACTAACACTGGGTAACTCTCAGGCAGCCAATTGGCTTTGGGTGCCTGTGAGGCACTCGATGTTGATACTGGTTGACTTCCAGGCTGCTTTGGAATAAGGGTAACTGTCAGGCAGCCAATTGGTTTTAGATACCTTTGAGGCACTTGTTGAGACTGGTTGACTTCCAGGCTGCTTACTAACACTGGGTAACTCTCAGGCAGCCAATTGGCTTTGGGTGCCTGTGAGGCACTCGATGTTGATACTGGTTGACTTCCAGGCTGCTTTGGAATAAGGGTAACTCTCAGGCAGCCATTGATTTTAAAGAAGTGGCCATGCTGCCTGCTCTAAACCCCACTATGGCCACAGGGAGAGCCACGGAGTTCAAGTAATTTGCAATATTCCACATCCTATATCTGGGCTCTGACAGGTATAATAGACATTATTTATCCTGAATTTATGTTTTTATCTTTTCCTACAGACAACAGCTCCAGCACCTCGCCAACCAGGTGTGCTCAAATGAGGATTTTGGACTCCTTACACTCACCTTGGGACCAGGAATGGTAGAGGTGGTAGTTGACGTTTTTAAAAAGTGTGTTGACACACACATCGCAAACATTAACAATAAAAATAAAAAAATCTGTTGTTTGTTGTTGTTAATTAATAAAATAACTAGATGTTCTACATCACTGTGTATGTGTATTGAATTGGAAGTGTATTGAACTTGGCATCTTGATTTAACTAGTCTGATCATTTAGCTAGCTGGGCCTGAAATGAAATAAATAAATTTCAACACTTATTTCTACAGCTTCACATAAGGGTTTATTCCAGTAGAGTGTCACAAGTTAATGAAACCCCAACTTACAATAATTATTTAAAAAAAATGTATCATCAGAGGAAACACATGATGAATTGGAAGTGTATTGAACTTGGCATCTTGATTTAACTAGTCTGATCATTTAGCTAGCTGGGCCTGAAATGAAATAAATAAATTTCAACACTTATTTCTACAGCTTCACATAAGGGTTTATTCCAGTAGAGTGTCACAAGTTAATGAAACCCCAACTTACATTAATTATTTAAAAAAAATGTATCATCAGAGGACACACATGATGGAGGAGAGACATGACTGATGGGGTGTGACGTATTCTTTATTGAAAGGCCAAGGCCAAGTACAACACTCATACACACAGTAACCAAGTTGATACAGAATAATGTGAAAATGGTAAAAATCTAATTTCCTCAAAAAAATCCTCAGGAATATTCCCTTCAAGAATATCAAAGGATTGCTTGATTCTAGGGTCCCTTTCCTTCTTTAAGCCATCTTCGATTGACTTCAGCCAATTCTTCTCCATTGCCTGAAACGGGGAAAAAGTATGAAAACATAAGCCTATGACTCCCTGAGACACACATCCTAAACTATTTTATCTTGTGATGACCTGAACTGTAGGCTACATGGCCAGTGTTAAGCAGTCTAAAGCATAACATTAATCCACCATGCCTAGATTCCTCTCCACTGGCTGTCACAAAGTCACCTGTATGAAGTCTATTAAAAAGCCTATTACAACAACTGGTGGCTGCCTCAGAGTTATCCTTATTCCAAAGCAGCCTGGAAGTCAACCAGTCTCAACATCGAGTGCCTCACAGGCACCCAAAGCCAATTGGCTGCCTGAGAGTTACCCAGTGTTAGTAAGCAGCCTGGAAGTCAACCAGTCTCAACAAGTGCCTCAAAGGTATCTAAAACCAATTGGCTGCCTGACAGTTACCCTTATTCCAAAGCAGCCTGGAAGTCAACCAGTATCAACATCTTGTGCCTCACAGGCACCCAAAGCCAATTGGCTGCCTGAGAGTTACCCAGTGTTAGTAAGCAGCCTGGTAGTCAACCAGTCTCAACATCAAGTGCCTCACAGGTATCTAAAACCAATTGGCTGCCTGAGAGTTACCCTTATTCCAAAGCAGCTCAACGTCATTTGAAAGATAACCACTAACCATTAACAATCACTAAAATACATATCTACAGTAATTAATCACTTAAATACATATCTACAGTAATTAATCTTACTTTATAGGCTTACTGTTACCTAATGTTTTAACCAGATTTAGCTAGCTAGCAGGTTGAAATAACATTACCACAGCTAAAATTAGATTTAGCTAGCTAGCAGGTTGAAATGACATTACCACAGCTAAGATTAGCATAATCTATCTTTATGTTAACATATTGCATGGTAAAGATAACATTAGCCGGCCCATTTTATACAGTGATTAATATACAGTAATACATTTTACTTTGTAGGCTTACTGTTACCTAATGTTTTAACCAGATTGAGCTAGCTAGCAGGTTGAAAAGACATTACCACAGCTAAGATTAGCACGATCTATCTTTAAATATGGTTAACATATTGCATGCTAAACATAACATTAGCTGGCCCATCTTACATGTACAGCCCTGAAGCAAACACAATTAGCCATTTCATGTTTAAAATAGAAATATATTAGCTACATACCTTTGTAAAGTTGGAGCTTTCACTCGTTGCTGAGAGGTAGAATGAAGTTGGAGCTGGAATGAGAGCACTATACAGAAAGTTTGAATTTGGGCTCAAAGTGTTTGGATTGGACCAGAGGTTTGGGGGCGGAACCAGAGGTTTGGAGGTGGGAAGCACATTGATTGGATAAGAGTTTTGGGGGCGGAACCACCTTCCAGGCAGCCGCTGCCTGGCAGTCGAAGTTGAGGGCTCAAAACACCATTGAGCGTGTCTGTGTCTGTGTCTGTGTGTGTGTGTGTGTGTGTGTGTGATTGTGTGTATGAGGGATTCCTCTTTAGTGCGAGGGGGCAGGGAAGTCCAGGTCAGCCCTACACCCCCACATAGTGTACAAGTACACACACACACACACACACACACATATACACACACAAGCACACTCAAAAAGGTTCACTCTTGACAACCCCCATCATCATGTACTTATGTACGTATGTGTGTGTGTGAAAGTGTAAATGTAACTCAGACTGTGTGTTCTCTCCCAGGTTACCGAGCAGGAGGTGGTGTATCTCTTCATTCCTACCCAGGCAGTGGGTGCTCTCATTGGGAAGAAAGGACAACACATCAAGGAGCTGGCACGCTTTGCTGGAGCCTCCATCAAGGTCAGAGCCTTTAGATGTATTACATCCAAGATGAAGTATATAATCAGGACAGTGTGATAAGGGGATGGTGATGGGTTTGGGTGTTTTCTATTCACTTTAGATCGCTCCAGCTGATAGCCCAGACTCCTCAGAGAGGATGGTCATCATTACTGGACCTCCAGAGGCTCAGTTTAAGGTAAAGCCCAACACTTTATGATGCCCTTTGTGTCCTACTCCACACAAGCCATGCCAAGGTTGTTTGTGCAGTTCATAAGAGCCACAGATAAAATGTCTGCATTCATCATGTCTAGTGAACATTCGAGGAATCCATGTCCAATCCAGGACACTGACTGCAAGGGACCCTACATAGCTTCCCTAGCCTGTAGGGTTTACTTTTTTTTTTTTTTTTTTTTAACAAACATTTAGTTATTAAATAGTTTGAACCACAGTTTAGACCGGTTGCAGAATTGGAAATTAATTTCTGACATTTATCATGACAGTTTCCCCTTCCTCTTCCCATGCCAAACGTCTTACCTTTCACTCCAAATTATTCCTTGGTGTGGGGATAATATCTGCGTCCTCCTGTTGTGCTCTGCTATGATCACCTTACTCATCCTCGCTACCCTTCTGACTCTCACCCACTCCTCCAGGCTCAGGGCAGGATCTTTGGGAAGCTGAAGGAGGAGAACTTCTTCACAGCTAAGGAGGAGGTGAAGCTGGAGGCACAGATCAAAGTCCCCTCGTCTGCAGCAGGCCGCGTCATCGGAAAAGGGGGGAAAACGGTGTGTGTGTGTTGTGTGTGTGTGTGGATGTATTCACATGTTTATGCCTGTGTGAAACACCTCTGCATGTGTTTTACCTTGCTCAATATCAATAGGGGCTGCTTTTGTAGGTGCAGATACATATATTATAAATGCAAACTTTCACGTGTACATACACAAATGCTTTGCTTTAATTTGTGAATGGTGTTGACTGCCTTAAAAAAAAAAAAAAAAAAAAATGTCTTTATGTCTGTCATGTGTGTGTGTGTAAAAAGTATTTTCTGTGATGGAACAGCGCATTTTTTTTCCAATTCTGTTCATTTGTGTGTGAATGATCCTTTATGCCCTTTTTGAACTTTGAACTTTGAACTTTTTATCACCCCTGCAGGTGAATGAGTTACAAAACCTCACCAGCGCTGAGGTCATCGTTCCACGCGACCAAACGCCAGACGAGAACGATGAGGTGTTTGTAAAAATCATCGGACATTTCTTCGCCAGTCAGGTATGTGCCATGATGCAGAAACTCTGGAAGTGGCTCATGCTTAGGGTGTCTGATTTGAGATTTCTCACGATGTTGTGTGATGTTGTGTGACTGTCTACATGCCAACTTGTGTGTATGCATGTTTTTTGCGTGTGCACACACTCATGCATACGTGTGTTGTGTGTCTCTGTGTCTCTTGTGTGTGTGATTTCTGAACAGACTGCACAGAGAAAGATTAGAGAGATTATCCAGCAGGTGAAACTACAGGAACAGAAGCAACATCAGGCGCCACTGACAACACAACAGTCAATGTGACCTGCCGAGGCAAAGAACCAGCACGCAGCAGTCCATGAATGTACTCCCTCACTCCAGAACTGGAGTCCAGAAGGGAGACGAGGAGAGAGAAAGAGAGAGACGGAGAGAGAGAGAAAAAAAAAGAGAGAAAGAGTTTGCAGCAGATGACCAAGAGCAACAGCAGTGGAGAGAACAAAACCAAAGAGCCTCATGTGGGATGGACTGAAGAGAGCAACTGGCAAAGCATGGCACTGAAGCACACGCGAGAGAAAGAAGAATGGCCAGAAATGTCTCTGAAACTCAACTGTTCGGAGCAGGGTAGACAGAGATAGTAACTGAAAATTGTATATATATATGTATATCCACATATATGTGTATATGTACTATTTTCTAACTGGAGTGTGGCCATTATGGACTCATAATAGTTCAGCCACTTGGAGGCCGCTGAGTTTTCCTCAGCAGTTTGGAAATCCGTTCTCTAGGTTTACCTTAGAGCATTTAAAATAATGCTTTTAAGCCCACGTGTGTAGGGAGTGTGGACACACAAACGTGACAACTTACAAGAGGTGTTTTATTTTTAAGAATTGAAAGTGAAGTGAAGAAATTATGAGGACGAAGCTGTCAGTGGTTTTATTTCACGTGCAGACTGTGGAGAGTTGGTACGTGTTCAACAGTGTTAACTGAAGAGTTACCACAATGGACATAAGCTTAACCAGAATGTTGAAGCCATGGGAAGTACGTGTTTGTACTTTCAAATTAGACTTTTGCGTTTTAGCTGCAGTGGACGCAGGCTTCAAACTTTCGTAAGAGAATAGGTCACTATAAAAGAAAATAATAATAGACATCTTATCCCAGTATACTGTTTTTCTCCGGATGGTAGCACATGTGCCAACATTGACATCCCGGACAGCTGTTCTTCTTGGAAGCATCTGCTTTGTATTTGGGTACATTTCGCCTTGCGTAGTTTGGCATTGTATTCTCCTCGCCGGTTCTCTCTGTGTCTCACTCGCTTGAAACACTAGCAAAAACGTCATTGTCCATTTATTTAGTTGGGGGAATTAATTAGAGAAAATATTTGGAAATATTGTCCTTCCAGAGTAGAAAGAAGAAAAAAACAAGAAAATCTAACAAGCTGACACATGATTTGTTTGTGGTTCCATCATAAACGGAAAATGGCTTTGCAGCTCTTCTTTTATGCAAAGCTGGTCTTTTATGCCTGATTTATGGCCTAGTGGCATTAAGACAAGGCTGGTTTTGACACTCTTGAATGTACAGTGCGCCACTGCCTTTAAAGAAAATATGGGGTAAGCGTCAAACGCGAAGGCAGAACAAACTCTTGCCGCGACGGCGTTGGCGGCCCTCGCACCCGTCTCTCTCTCTCTGCCGTAGAGCTTTGGGGTCTTCTATAAGGACACTCTCCCTTAGGGTGCAAACGTTCTGCTGCTCCTCGCCCCATCCCCGCCCCCCACTCCAGCCACCTCCCAATAGAAAACACTAACACGCACAGCCTTCTTCACGCTACTGTGTTTGTGTTTGTATATTTATATAGAAAGAGTGGTGAAATATTTATTAAAACTTAGATGAATATTAATGTAAGCAGAAGTCACAGTTGGTCCTCTTTTTTCGCAGGTTTTTATCTTTTAATCTTTTTTTTTATTATTCAAAATGATGGATGTGGTAAAAACAAATTTAAACAAAAGTCACAGAGAGACTGTTGAACAGATAAATAGTATGTCACTAAAATAACAGGAGATCTTTGGCAAAAATGTCAATTGGATGGCCATGTGAAAATTAAGAAGTAAATCAAATTTCCTGGAATTTTCCAGATTATCAGGTAGTTATATAAAGGGAGGTTTAGATTTATTTATTTCTTGTTTTTAAAAATGGCCATCTTAACATTTAGCCTAAGCAACCAACCACCATGTTGGGATGTGAGCAGTGCACACGCCAGCATGTTTCTCTACCTTTGGCCAAACGTGAACAGCGCATATGTCAGTATAGTGGCCTGTGATTGGTCAAAAAAACAAAACGTGATTTGCGCATTTTTATTGTAACGCTCTACCTCAGACATCAGGGTACCTCAGTCCAATATTTGATTTCTTCCTTATTTTGGATATTTTGTATACCTTTGGAAAGCTCATGATCAATGAGCCGTTTTTTATTTTTTTAAATAAATGATAACAGCTACAAAAAAGAAAGAGAGATTAGTTGGTGTCTTGAACACCAACCCAGACTACTCATCCAAACAAGAAGTAAATAAAACGGATCATATTGCAGCCTTTAAACCTGCACCATGCCTAAAGGAGTCTTAAGATCAGTACTTGTACCAGTTCTGCCTTTTGGCTCTTCAGGAGATCCTTATGTTATTGACCAGGAAGACTAGCTCCAAATGGTGTATGCCATCACCTGGAAGTAATTCGGGTATAATCTCTCTAGGCTGATGTCAAAAATGCAAGCAAACCTCATGACTGCAATGAGATTTTTTAGAGGGGGAGAGCATTCTTGCCTCCGAGGTCATTGGAAAGTGTATACAATGTGCAGTTTGCCATCATCAAAATGTACGTTTAGACATGTGAAATTGTAGTCTTCTCTGCTGGATATTCTTCATACATCGTATTCAACCTGTCACTGTGTGTGCCGAAAACATAGAAGTCGACCGTGGTTGTTTTGTCGTACAATTTAGGCTTGTTTTTCATTGTAGCCCAGTTCACCCTTGTCTGTTCCAAGGCACCACACTGGCAAAGATTGGGTTATGGGTCTTCT
This sequence comes from Sprattus sprattus, assembly GCF_963457725.1. Taxonomy (NCBI): domain Eukaryota; kingdom Metazoa; phylum Chordata; class Actinopteri; order Clupeiformes; family Clupeidae; genus Sprattus; species Sprattus sprattus. The sequence goes on along the minus strand of NC_137922.1, from coordinate 11,227,896 downwards.
TTCTGCTGAGTTTTAGTTTAGGAGTTAAGACAGTCATATCTGAATTCTTCTTTTTTGCGTGGTGTTAGTTCAGTTTCTAACGTGAGTGTTTTCTAACGGATCACTCAAAGGTAGGGGGGTCAGTCTTCTTCCTCTTTGGTTCACAGAAGTTTTAAATAGATAATAATAATAATAACAATAATCATAATAATTTAAAATTGTTTCTTAGCACACCCATTGAAATTTGTATTTAGTCGTGGGTCAGTTAGTAACAGAGTGTCATTCCACATTCTTCGGGAGTGTCACCATAGTTTTCTCTGGATCAGTCTTTGTTTCTTCGTGTCACCTGTACTGTTGCATCATGTTAACTATAACCAGGATTGGGGAGGAAGGAGTTGGTTGAGCTTAGTGTTCTTCCTTAAGATCTTTCCCCACCCTCACTTCAGGCCCAAACTGATTGGCTGCCTTGAGTGTCTGTCACATAGCTCTCGCCCAGTCACATTCCAGAATTTGGAGTAGGTGGGAGGTGAGAGGGACTTTGTAACAGCACAAAGCTCAGGGAAGAGTTGTAGGTGGAGATGGAAAGGGATCTAATGGGAGATGCATGCCTTATTGGTGATGGTCAGAATTTCAGTGTGGAATTGTGGGGTAAAATACATTTGTACTGCCGACCGACCTGGATATGAGCAATAAAGAGAGTCTTTACAACTGCATCCTGTGTGTTTTGATTTATGTTGTTTGTCAGATGTTGCTTTTCTAAGTGTTCTTTGCATGCAGCGTTACCAGAGAGGTTGGACACCAGCAGTAAATGAACATTTGATTTGAGTTATTTACGCCTTACAAAGCCATTGCACTTTTGAAATGCAATAAGACATGGTTCAGTGCTTGTAAAAATCATTATGAGATCTGTGTAGCAGGACTGACTGAACATTGAATAGTATATACAGTACTTGTACCATCTCAATTCAAACATGTATTGCATGATCAAATTTAACTTGATACCAACATGTCCAACAGCAAAATAAATAAATAAAATGCAATGTCTTAAACAATACAATAATATGATAAAACAACAGTGATTATGGTGGCATAATAGGATGGATGGATGGTTAAAGGGTACATGGATGGACGCTTCAAACATACCACCCTTTGGCATTTTGCATTTATTAGCAGAAGCAGTTGCCTTAAGCCCCTCCAAGGGCACATGCTGAGACAATGTCATCGGTGGTGTACTGTAACAGCCAAGCTCAATTAGAGTCCAAACTTTTGTTTTTTAAAACATAACAGCTTTCACCACCATATAGCTCTATGGATGTGTGGGAGAATAAAAAAAAACTCAAGGTTTAGCCAAAGTAGCTCAAGGCCTCATAACTCAAATATGAAAAAGAGTTAAACATGACTTGTAAAGGCACATATCTCTGGCTGTATAGCTTCTGTTTCAAACAAAAGCTGCCTGAAAAACTAATGACTACACAGAGCTCACAATATTGCAATACTTTTGTTCGTTCAATCTAAACTAAATAGCTTTCAAACATCGCCACCATTGTACTCACAAAGCACTCGCAGCAGCACAGACTTACAGACGGTAAGTGAAGACTACATCGCTCAAACATATTTCATTAACAAGAGAAAAGCAAAATAACAAAACAATAACAAAAATAATGAGACACAGTCATGACATCGCTCCATAACCACACTGGGCCACCAAGACAAACCTTTTCATCGGTGAATAAGTGCTACACTGTGTCGACAGCACATAACACTTTTGTGACAGTTAATTTTCCACATCAGGGACAACTCTAGGCTTAAATAATGACTATGGGTAATGACCCGTCTTCTGCTGGGATAAAATAACTCAACAAACTAACACCATAAAGCTAAGAGATGGAGGTTAATGGTAATGGAGTCATTCATGGCGTTGCATAAACAGCTGGTGAAATGTACAGTCTTAATCAGTCACATCATTACTGTGCTGTCAGGCTGACGTAGAGCTAATTGAATCTGCTCAGTGGTTAGAATATAGTGTTTGCAAAGCGCTACACCACAGAGACACAATCAGAGCTTCTGATTTTGCAGCGTGGTTTGGGATGGATGACGTTAATGATGAGTTATGTTTAATGGTGCAGTTCGCGATTCTAATCACAAATACTTTCTGTCAAATGAAATATACGTTTCTCCAGCTGCCTGTTCAGTGTTTCAGCTAAGAATAATGAGCATAATCAAACTGGGACCCTGATCATTACCTATGTAGCATACTACTACTACTTTTTACTAGATAGAATAAGTGTATAATGGTTTGCATATAATAAGAAATGATTTTAATGAGATAAAAGTCATCAGCCAAAACTTGACTTCTACTCCTTGCTGTTGTTTTTAGCCCTTTAGTGAAGACAGACAGACACTCATGTGCATCGCCGCAGCAGAGAAGCTTTGGTTAAATAATAATAAAACAAGTGCTCAGCCTACAGGCTAACCTCCACAACACAAGCAATGCAAGGGCACTGACCAATTACAGTAACACACTACTAGTCTATGTAAACATAAATGTAAGGCAAGAGAGGTGAAGTGATTTGTGGGAGAGAGAGGTACTGATGTGTGCTGCTGTAACGCTGTGCTACCACAGTATTTCATCGGATACTGCTTTTAGTTTAGTATAATAATAAATTCACATCAACTTGTCATGTGTAGCATCAGTCACTGTAACTTTTAACTCTGTGTTGAAACCGTCTCTATTGACCTCCACAGTGCATTCTGATAGGATAGACTCACTTAAATTCCCCAAGACAAAGTGAGGTTCTTAAGTGTAAATTGTGGAACCACTCCACATTTTAAGCGCCTCCTCCACAGAAATGGTGAACACCATCATTCGGGTAGTTTTAACACAACAGCAGGCCAAATCACAAAGCTGCCAATTTCCTAGATAACACTGTGTTTGTGTGTATGTGTTTTTGTGCGTAGGCGTGTGCATGTTTGTGTGTGTGCTTGTGTGTGCTGTTGCACATTTAAGGCTTCAGTGTCTACATAAATTTGTCCAGCATAGCTGGCAGTCAGTGTTTTAAGACGTGCTGAAAAATGTCCCTTCCTCCACATCCTCATATGGCCCATCACTTTCGTTGAGGGGGACCGTGGAGATGAAGGGGTGCGCCTTGAGCCTAGGGTATGGGGGTGGAGTGCAGGAGCAGCTGTTTGAATCACCCAGACAAACATTACAAACGGGACACACCAGCATTTCCCCTAAATACCCAAGGCCCCTCCCCCCCCCCACCAAGTTTTAGAGTGCTATTTATGGAGTGTATAAAATGTTGATAATATATCAAATCAAAGAAGCGATAAAATATCACATCACATTCTTATCAAATACCCTTGATAATAGAGCAATATCATACTGAGTCGTAACGAATTTGCTGGTGCTTCAGTTTTACGTAATTGTGTAGTCTGCCGTATCCTTACAACCTTTGTGTGTGTATGGTCTCTGTGTTTCCGCCCTGGCGGTCATCTGGTTTTGCGGTCGTTGGCATCAGGGCCGGTTTGGTGTCCGTTGGGCTCGAGGCCGTCCAGCTTGAGGTGTGTCTTGCTGTAGCGGCGGATAAGCACACCGGGGAGCAGAGCCACGCAGGCGATGATCAGCAGCTGCAGCAGGGTGCCCCACGAGAAGATGTCGTCCAGCGAGCTGATCTTTGAAAGGATGGAGCCCGTGCGAACGCAGATGAAGTTGTATGGAATCAGGCCTGGTGAAAGGTGAGGACAGTGGCCATGGTGAAATTGGTGCATTAAAGACAGCCAATCACATACAACAGACAATCATGGGAATGCAGTTCACACACTTAAAGTGTAGTAGATAGTCAAACCATACAGTAGAGTGGAGTGTTTTCCAGTTGAAACGCTGCACAGATTGCACACAGGAAATACATCACTTATCCACTACCTACTACATACTACCACCTGAGCAAGTACCAATTAGTGTTCCATCCCGCAGGTTTTTGGGTATTTTTTTGTAGTATTTACTGTAATAGACTATTTTTTCTGGGCACTCATAAACATCACTGCTCTACTAATAATCATAACAATAACCCATATCTGCATCTTCTTGCAACAAATATTCCAGCTATACCTGAAGTCCTGTTCATAGTCATCTTGGCACTAATCACAGTGTTTCCCTCATAGACTACAATCTCTTTGGAAATATTTTTTTTGACTATTTATGGTTGGACATGGTCTGCATCTTTATGATGAAGGTACTGAAAGGCGCTCACCAATGAAGACAGAGGAGATGAAAATGGGGATGGGGATGTTGAGAATTGGGGCGGTGATGTTTAGGAACCAGTTGGGAGTCATAGGGAAGAATCTCAGGAAAAGCAGGAAGAAGAAGAGGCTACTTTTGTTCTCCTCACACTGAAAGAAAGAGAGAGGGAGTAACATACACTGTGGACACATGTGTCCAATTTCCGATTTCAGTCCGATTTAAATTGGATATTGGACACATGTGTCTCCCCAGAACTAGATTCATTGTGTCCGACTTGAGTCCGACTGGACTCCGATGTAAACCCCTGGACACACGATTCGATTCCGCTGGTAATTGGACTGGGCGCGCATGTGTCTCTCGTATCTGATTCAAATTGGACAACAACAACTTTTGCACGGTCTTGAGATAGTGCCCACAGACATATACATGCATCATATATAATGTATATGATATGATAAACGCTGCTAGACGCTCAGTTCTTGTGCTCCCTCTCATTCACGTTGAAATACTGAAAGCGAAACTGAAACTTAGAAACTGGAATGCAACTGTTTGGGACAGAATGCGCTAATTCAGTGAACAAATATTTTCATACTAATTTTCCACCCGTTGTTAGTCATGTAATCCATTCATATCGATGTGAATCAATCAATACTAATACAACTTTAACTGTGGTGTGTTTTTGTTTCATTTCACAACGTATTTACTGCATAATCAACGGTTTTGTTTCATTTCACAACGTTCAACGGTAGCAGATGTAAACATTCCGCATTTGATTTGAACTGATCTAGATTTGTCACTTCAATGTGCTTTGAGATAGAGCAGTTAACCCCCCATGGAGACCCCATGGAGAGAATCGGATAGGATCGGAGTGCTGCCATCATGTGCCCGCACTGATAGAAAGAGAAAAACAGAAGCAGAGTAATAAAGGAAAGAAAGGTAGAAAGGGTTGGTTGTGATTGTCTGTAGAGTGTCTATCCTGAATTTTGAAGAACTCTCAAGCTATGTCTAGGTTGCCAGGTCCTGTCAAGTGGCACAAATCTGCCCAAATACCAGCATAAACACACACACATTTTCTATTTTAAGAAGACTGTAGAACAGTAGAGAATTAATGGAGGGAATTCCCCTCTGTCTATGCCCTGACCCTCTGAGCCAAGCCTGCTAGCCTGTTAGCCCTGACTCTCTGTTAGCTTGGAGGCCCTTCTGTTAGCCTAGGTGTCTGTTAGCCTGAAGCTACTTAGCTTGATCACCTTTTTCTGCAGCATGGCCACCTTGTCCGGGAATAGGCGCACGACATGCTGCTTTCCAAAGGTACGGGAGAGGAGGTAACAGAAGGTGGAGCCCAAGGTCGTCATGGTGCAGGCGATCAGGAGGCCAGTCCATGTCCCAAACAGCGCCCCTCCTAGCATATTCTTAAAGGAGCAAAAAAAGAATGCATAGATTTCTGTAGATGTTGGACACTTGTTTCCACTGTGAAGTCCCATTCACTTCTTGCTGGTTCTAAAGTACATTATTTACATTTTCATTTACATTAAAGCAGCACAACGGAACAATAGCTATTCGCTAAAGGTATGCTAGCAGCTAAAACTAACGAAATCTCTTGAAATGTGCTGACTTTGACATTATGACAAACTAGTTACTCAACGACTGTCCCTACACTGTCAAACATCAAGCAAGTACAACATAAGACAAAGCAAGACGGCAAATAAGCTACTTACTAGATCGGCAGAAAGTAAACAAGTCAGGTTGGCGGGCTGCGGCAGGTAAAACTACAGAACGCGGTTATATGCCTGGACCCTGCTATCGCAATGGCACGGGCGCGATTCTCCATATTAAAAGTCATTGTAGCGTCCCAAATTTTTTGAAACTGTTATTTTAAGGTTACACTGCTTATCCTAACCCTAATCCTGAAGTATAATTGTTGCATATTGGGGCTTTAACATTTAGTCATGTAGCAGACACCTTAATCCATATTATGCACCAGATGTGTGGTTTGGGTGTGGCCGCTCTCACCAGGAAAGAGGATCCTGGTATAGCGAAGGACTGCTTGTAGAGATAGGCGCTGCAGAAGAGCACAAACACATATGTCTTGTGCTTTGCCTTGTAGAACTTCAGCAGGTCTGCCAGCTCCCTAAGCTCCTCCAGGTCTGAGGGGAAGTGGATTCTGGCAAGAGCCAAACAAACAAAATAAATACTGAGGATGAAAGGAATCAATGGCTGATTAGTAGGTGATGAGTCTGCAGACAAAAATGTGTCTCGACCGAATAACTGTGAGATGTCCTGCCCTGTCAGGTGACATGTTGTCTACGAGGGTGTGTCTCTGTTTAGTTCAGCCTGAATACACATACAGTATGTTTGCATTTAATGTACTGTACAGACTGATAATGTATCCAAAAAAACCTGTGAAAATAATCTGACATGCATTTTTAAAGCTTTAAATTGAAACAAGCCCATAAAAAAAAGAATGACATTACTTCTATGTGTGGGGATTTATTATATGTTACATAAACATTAATGTTTAAAAAAAAATGAAAATAACAAATTGGATATGTTTATTTTTAAAATGTTCATACGAGCAGAGATCAAGCCCTCAATTGCAGCACAACAACAAACACGACAAAATATAAAGTGAACGTTAGCATTAGCCCACATAGACTCAACGAGTGACCAACTTGCTTGGATCAGAGCCGATTAGAGCAAATGAATGAAAGTGAAATAGTTGTGGGGACTGCAGGCCCTCGAGATCTGCTCCCTGCCTCCCCTCCATTAGAGGAAAAACACCAAAGCATTGCAGAGATAAAACTAGCTGCAAAACATTATTGTAATTTTATAATAATTTTATTTAATTTTATATTGAATTGACTGGACATGCATCCATTCATCACTGTTTTGGATGGATGTTTGTTGAAATTATACACTTTTGTGTGCATGCTGTCGGAGTATCAAGGGTATTTGTTAAGCAATCCTTATCTCCTCATTGTACATCTAGCTTTAATTCAACCTCAGAATTAAATTTGATGGATTTGAGCTCATCAATTTAAATTTAGATTTGAGATTCAGATTTTATTGTGAAATGTCCAAATATTTATGGTTTTATGAGGGCCACTTGAAGTGCATGAGGTGCTTCTTGAGCCATTTGCCAAATACAAAGGCATTCACTTACTGCTTACAATATTTTGGGCAGCCTTTGAGGGATTTCTTGTGGTCACTACAAGGCCACGTCTACCAAATGTCATGCTTTTATGAGATTCTGGCCTTTGAATCAGCTGTCAATGATATGGGAGGCAATTTTGAATTTCTTGAAGTATTAATTTCCTATTTGAGATATTTTTGCCACTCTAATATCACTTAGTATCACTCAAAGTACAGATGAGATGTACCCAATTTCATGGTTCTATCCACGATGTAATGACACTAAAAGTGGTGTATATGGGATGGAGCGAATGAGCGAGAGAGAGAGAGAGAGAGAGAGAGAGAGAGAGAGAGAGAGGACTGAAATGGGATATGTGCTGTGGATAGAAATAGGCTCCCACATCTGGTGAGACAGCAGCAGTGGCGAACCTGCTGTCCATGCAGCGACCACACTAAGATTTGAAGTTTAAAGATTAGATGCCAGCAAGATGACCAGAGCAAGCCAGGGTGGCCTTGTTTACATTCAGTGACATGCAATTTGTTATAGACTTCACTATTGAACTATATATTGTGATATTGTTTAACATTCACAACCACAATATCACATAATCTTTACCTACACTGTGTTGACAACATGAACACAACAAAGTTTGTATTATGCAACAGTAGGCCACTATTGATAACAAAAGGGAATATACAAAAAAGAAAACAAGCAATGACATTTACACACTTATTATTTGGTGGTTGTTAACATAATCTATTCATCACTTAGAGAAGGATTCATTCCACTCATTTCACGAATGAAACAAAAACATTTTGCAGTGTTCTTCAGTTACAGTTAAAAATAATCTGCACTCCAGACACTGTCTTAGAATAATATAAAGAATAGCGCTAAAAATGATGGGTTAGTGAAATGAGATATTATGGCCAGAAAAGTAACCAGATCTCATGTGAGGGATTTTTATACCATATACCCCTCTGAATTGTGCGTCTTGGGGCTTTCCTATGGAGTTATTAGGGTCTTCGGGGCACCATCATCAGTAACTTGACCCCTCTACTGTAATGTCATTGGTCAGCGGGAGCAGGAGGCATGCGAGCACGGTATGATACCTATGAGTAATCCGGAGGAGGCCGGGGTTTAATTTCGCTTATGCGCCTTCTATGAAGAACTCGCCCTAAACCCAACACCCCACCGACTCTTCTAAGACGTGTTGCAGCCAAGGCTAGTGCCCATGGGAACTAAGTAGTCGTCACCGATGTCACGGGGAAACCGCGGAAGGGCCTTTGGTTACTGTTCCTGAACATACCACCACACCATTGGACAACAGCTGGTTATGACATTGGCCATAGCGTCATCAGTGGCACTTGAGTCGCCCTGAAGCTTTCTAAAGATATCTGGTGTTTGCTGTCTTCGATGTTTCAGGGACTTCCCAAAACAATGTTAAGCTGACGTGTCATTCAGCAAGACTAAGCGAAGATACATTTAATGCTCCATGTAGTTTTAGAAACACAAAACACAAAACATGTAATATATTTAGTGTCCAATAATTAATTGAGGAGTGGGGAAAGTTTGGAAAGTAACATAGGCTTATCGAGAAAATACCAATACTTTCCCTTTCGGACCCCGGTTTGTGGGACAACAGTTCCTTTCAGTGAGGGCACTGTCATACTGAAAATGTAATTGTCCCTTAACAAACTTTTCTCTATTTATAGCTATTTTGTCTGCCATTACTGCCCCCTACTGGCCAGGTAAATGAAGTACAAATGAACAGTCCTGAAGTGTGCTTAAAAGAGATGGACGAGCATCTTTTTCTCAATCTGTTAAATAAAAAAATGCTGTTGTGGAATAAAATCGACCAATGTATACCGACTCTCCCCAGAACTTTCTCAACAAGGTCCACTGTAAGTAAGGTTATGTAAGCAGTTATTAGTTTATAACACACACTATCATTTATTCAAGACAAAAGATCTCTCTGAATGATCAAGTGACTATGTGAGTGTATCTATTTCTCCCCCACCCCTCCCTCTTTTTATCTCTCTCTTTCCACAAGTTTTTACAAGGCTGGATTTGACTCCTCAGCACAGATCAGATTGTTCGGTGACACCTCAAGGGAACAGGTCACCATCCTTATGCCCCATGATAAGACACTCCTTGAGCGCATGGCATCTGGACACCGTCCTGTAAGTCTCCTTAGTTCTCCCTGAGTGTCTAAAGACAGGGCCAGAGGGTGGAGGCCCCAGGGCGGGTTGCGTTGGGCAATCGTGGGGCAAATGCTTGATGGGTCACGTTACTCCTTGAGGCTGCAGTGCACAATCTTCTAACGCAGCACACAGTGACGCTAGTCACGGGGTTACATGATAAAGTTCAGTAAACACATCAAGTTGCCTGTCACAACAGGTGCAGGGCAAAGCAGATGTCGAGGACTGACAGATTTAAAAGTGTCTGCTCACTGATTTAGTCCCACTAAATAAGCAATGAGACATTTAATATTATCGCAATTTTATGATGTTAAATACGTTGATGATGTTAACAAAGCTTTTTGTGGAATATTGTGCTTTTGTAACGCAATTACTTTTTTTTTACTTTATTTTTGCTCAGGTGAGAATGAATAAGGGATGAATTATTGAGTAGGATAATGTGATAAAGGGGTTAGTAAGGCGATAGATAATTGATAGTGGCAGGTACACAGACACACACAGAGAGAGAGAGAGAGAGAGAGAGAGAGAGAGAGAGAGAGAGAGAGAGAGAGAGAGAGAGAGATGGCATGCAAAAGGGTTGATGAGTCCTCATCATCAAAATAATACGCACTGGCACACAACCCACTGCCCCAGGTCCACCTTAACACCCTTAGGTGACAGTATAACACATGTAGATGTAAATGTGGTATGTAGATTAATTATCGGTCAAAAGTCCTGCAGGTGTTGCTCACACATAGTAAAAATATATATTTTTGCCACTGGACACTGACACTGAAATTAGATGAATCATGACGTACAATACTATAATATCTGAAAGTTTGCATGTATTATTTGCTAAGTTATAATGTATTTTTAATTTATTAAATATTCGCGAGATTTTGCAAAGGCCCTATTTAAGAGAACCTGACTGCAACGATATAGAAAGGAAATGGGTCCTTGAATTAGGAAGAAAGGGAATAGAGGCACGGCTAGAGATACTATTATGCTACTCTGTGCAATACTGTGACAAGGTGGTCAGCTGTGATCTCAGATGACACCCACTGTGACTTCTGTCGGCAAGTTCATAACAGCTCATGCACTTTACGTTCAGCGCAGATATATCGGCTTTTGTTTAATGTTCTGTCTTTAATACCTGTCTTCTTCCATCTCCAACTCCCCAACCTCGTTGGCGATTGTCTCTCCGTCTTCATCAAGGCGAACATGTCGCGGACCCGGCGGCAGGAAAACAGTCAAGAGGTAGAGATAAAAAGTTGCAGCGGCGACCAACGCGATTAAACCCCAAATGGAGCGCATGGTTCCCAGTGTGAAAAATGCTCGTCCTGGATTGAGTTTGCAGTGCTATTACCAGTCAGTGATCCTTTCGCTTATATACAGTCAAGCTATTTGACAGACAGCTTCGTCAAAAACCTAAGAAGACGTGGAACTACTGTATGCGACAATGTAAATCCGAGGAACACTTCGTGGGGTTGGACCCATGTGGGATCACATGGGGGTCTTTAAAACCCAACTATGATCAGCTGTCAACTTCCATGACTCAGAGGCGGCATGGAATAGAAATAGAAAGGGCGGACACGTTCTACCTCAGAGACTTAGTCAACATAGTTTTTTCCTTAAAATATTAAAGCCAATTCACAAGTCAGAATAGACCTGCAAATTAAATGAATAACAGGCTAAAGGGGCAAATTAATAAATATAGGCTTAATAAATAATAATACCACGGACAATAGAAAAAATAGGCTAATAGGCATACTCATCATAATCATTTCTGTTATTATTAGTGTTGTTATTAACTACTTGTTTGGCACCTGCAATACTAACTACTTACTAACCAAGAGTGAGGTCATGCTGGGAAATATCAGACTGAAACGTATCAACCTAGCGATAGTGAGGTTGATGGGCAATGCCTCAGTCTGATATTTCCAAGCATCACCAAACGGTCGAGGTTATTAAGTTGTTTATTATATGGCAGTTTTAGCTCCTTTCACTTTTAAAATAATTAATAATATAATGTAGGCTAGTTGTTGTTATATGACAACAATGACAACTCTACTACTACTACAACCACTATTAATACTAGCCTTCTACTACTTATAATCATGCTATAAATAATACTAATACTACTAATAATAATATGGAATGTTTTATTTAACAATTGTCCTTTAAGTCCTCACTGTAATAAATACTGGGAAAATTCAATTTGCCCCATCGACGGAATTGTTGCCAGTTAAAGGCACAATATGCAACAATTATGCTTCAGGATTAGGGTTAGGATAAGCAGTTTAACCTTAAAATAACAGCTTAAAAAAAATGGGGGCGCTACAATGACTTTTAACATGGAGAATTGCGTCCGTGCCAATGGCATAGCAGGGTCGATAGGCATATAACTGCCTTCTGTAGTTTTGCCTGCCGATGCCCGCCGACCTGACTTTGATTACCTTCTGCCGATCTAGTAAGTAGCTTATTTGCCGTCTTGCTTAGTCTTGTGTTGCACATGATTGATGTTTGACTGTGTAAGGACAGTTGTTGAGTAATTAGTTTGTCATAATGTCAAAGTCAGCACATTTCAAGAGATTTCGTTAGTTTTAGCTGCTAGCATACCTTTAGCGAATAGCTATTAATCCTTAATGCACCTTTAAACTCCAGAAAATAGTTGCCAAAATCACTACCTTTATAATAAACTCCTCGAAAAAAGTTCGGAATCATTTCTTCAGTCGATTCTCCCTCCCCTTTAATAATACCAATTGGTATTGTATTGTATATCGTTGGAAAGCCTGATTAGTCACCTTTACAACGAGATACAACTTGTAAGGATCGTGCATTCTTGGAATGAGCAACACAGCTAACCGTGTGGGTAGTGGCCCAAAAAAATGTGCCAAAACCCCCTGCAATATTTTTCTGTTGGTATTCACTCTTGTTTTGAGTTGCTTGGTGGATTTGATGATTCTCCCACAGTATTAAGAAAAAAAACACCACATATTGACCATTTTTACACTTTATTCCTTTTACACTGTCAGGGACCTCAGTAGCATGTGGATCGTGCATTCGTGGAATGAGCAACACAGCTAACCGTGTGGGTAGCAGCCCCAAAATGTTTGCCAAAATCCACTGCAATATTCTTCTGTTGGAATTTGAGAGATATCTGAATGAGATTCTGGAGCCAATGGCGACCCCATACCTCCATAATCTGGGACCTAACTCCATCATCCAGGATGACAACGCTCGCCCCCACAGAGGCAGGATCATCACAGAGTACCTCTAGAACTTGGGAGTGGAGAGGATGGAAAGGCCTGCCGTGAGTCCAGACCTCAACCAAATTGAATACTTGTGGGATCAGCTTGGGCGTGCTGTACGTGCCAGAGTGACCAACGCAACCATGTTGGCTGCCTTGC
>NC_137922.1:11189957-11204957 GCF_963457725.1 Sprattus sprattus | reverse complement strand
AACTGAACTTCGTCTGCCTCGTCCCCAGGGACACGAGTGAACTGATGAGAGTGGCCCGGGCAGCGCATATTCAGGGCACAAAAAAACAGAAATGATTCCTTTTCATGTGGTTTGATATGGCTACAATAAGTGCACGCGAGGATGAAAGCTGGACTTGAGGCACGATCAAAGGGAATGTTTACATGTAGTGCCGCAGGGTACAGCTGAACTCCGATTGTCCTTGAAGGTATATATTGTTCTCAAAGCCATAGCAAAACAAAAAGAAAGAAGAAGAAACATACAGTATATTTAATATTTCACATGTAAACACTCACAGACTTTAAAAAGAGGTGAGGAGCTGTGGTCAGCCACAACGAAATAGGTGACGTCTCTGAAGCGAGAGTCTTTTGAAGTGAATAAGAACATTAGGCCTACATCTGCTCTGATGCTTCTCTCTGTTCTTAATGCCAGCTTGTGCCATCCTTTCATGTTATTGTATTCACTGGAGGATGAGAGCGAATACAGGCTTTTCTAAAAGCTCCCCCTCCCATCTCCATCACTCCTCTGAGATTGCCCTGGGTGGCTGTGCAACCATGGCCATTTTCTTTTCCATTGGGGTGAAATTGTTATTCTGTTGGTTCTAGGTCCCTCTCTTCAAATAGGCAAGTATGCCTCTACACTCTTGTCCCAATCCACCCACATCAAAGAAGGAAAGAAAGATGTGAAAAATGGAGACACTTTCATTTTTTGTCTTTGAGGCCCTGTGTGTAAGTAAATAGTGTGAAGAACAGAGAGAAAATATCGAGAAATACGAGAAACCAGAGTCACAGAAAAATATTGGTAATGTAGTGTATGGTGGAAAGGAAAGGTTATGCATTTGTTATGTAAAAAATATGATAAAGAGAGGTAGGATACAACAGATATCTTAGTTACGGACAATTTAGGCACTGGGGTAAAACATCGTGGTCCGTCACTGACGAACCCAAATCAATCCATGGAAAAGGTGCAACAAAGTGACACATTCAAACAGACCCAGGTCTACACGGTCATACCGGTTACGAGTCTGACTTCCTTTTCTACCTGAAAACAAAGGAAGTATCTTACACCGTGACACCGTATACGTTCTCTGATATTCACGATATATATAATTTCATTCAATTCCATATTTCCAGTTACTGTTACCTATCCAGTATTTCAACCCTAGTATTTCTAGTTCTCCCTAATAACAGCGCAAAAGCTCCATCTTGCCATTTGTCCACGGAAGGAGGAGGAAATTATGAGGGCGATCCTCATAAGGCTTGGAGGTGCACGCGCGCACACAGAATCATAACATTCTTGAGAGAGGTAGCGGGGACTCTACAATTACTCCGCTCTCTCTGCCGGCAGTAACAGGACCCTGCGACTTCCCATCGGGTGTCGGTAGAAAGTTGGGAGGGAAAAGGGGAGGAGAGGAAAGAGGAGAGACGGAGGAAGAGAACGCATTTTACTCGGAGGTTCGGATATAAATCTATACGCCCGTAAACACAGGATTTTTTATTCTGATTGATTAGTTCGTGTCTCCTTATTGTTTTAACAGTGGTTTAGATTTTCCATCTGGCTTCGACAAATAAGATGAGCGTCGGAGCGTGGAAGGTAGCCTACAATATTGTAAGGAACTTTGATGTTTTTCCACTAGCCTAGTGTCAGCTGCATTCTTGCGTTTTTATGGTCTTCGTGTAATTTCGCTGTTTATGGAAACGAATGCACATTTGATAGCCACGGAATAACCCGGAGCGCGCTTTTTAAGGCAACATTACACAGCATCCTCAGATGCGGAGAGTGATAAAGGCTTGATCCTGGGTAGTTCGCGATGGCCGCTTCGGGCGGACAGAAGAGCGAGAAGTTGGATGAAGCGCAAGCTCTGGCTAAGAGCTGCGCGGGCAGACCGGACTTTCTTCCCTGCGACGGGCTGTCCATATGCTCCACGCACAGCCACGGAAAGTGTTTCAAGCTGCATTGGTGCTGTCATTTGGGATGGTGCCACTGTAAGTAACGGCCCTTTCTGTTGAAATCCACTCAAAAACATACAGCATTTCAGTGTGAGTAGCCTACTGTACATGATCCGGGCTATATTGTAGGTTTGTAAGTTTTACCACTTTTTTTGTTATCAGTGTAATTTAGGCTATATGATAACAACATAGTATCAACGCTACTTTCTATTGAAAGAATATGAATGGTTTCTTAAACAATACACATCGCAATCGAAGGTTAATTATGATGGAAGACTGGGTATCGTTGTCATGATTGGGGGTCGTTGTGTCATGTTTCCTGTCGGGGAACGTAACTTTTTGACATCTTTAAAACAAAAAAAAGCGTACTGAATTCCACACAGCCCACGGTAGTAAGTAAGCTATTGTTCACTGTTCCTTCCTTGTGGTGTCCGCCTGGCATCCCCCTACACAGGACGCTGTGCGGTCATAGGTGACGTCAGAGAAGAAATTACAGTCCCCATCCCCAGAGTCGAAATCCCCTGCTTTTACTCCGAATGTCATAATTTGGCAATAATGCATAAAGAATAACGACGTTGTTAATGAAACGTGATCCACTGATCTTTCAGGTTTTTATTACCAAACGTTGAAGCTGTTGACTGTTGTTGCTGTCAGAAAAAAACACAGTCCACATACATATATAAAATAAATATATGTATTGTGATTGGGTCACTTCGCATTTGGTAGGGTTACCCTGCATTTAAAGAGTCCCAAACAAGCTTGAATAAATGCATAGATGAGTGTGCTTTTATAAGAGGTTTGTTGATTGGCAACTCTTATGCTAATCTGAGACACGATTTGTTCAGTTGGGCTATGGACCCGAGGGGGTGTATCACTAAAGGTTGAAAGCTCAGAGTGGGGAACACCCATAAGGGAATCATCCTTTCAGACAAAAACACCTATCTTAGCCAAGTTCTGCCTTTATTTAAATGATTTTTGTACTATACTTATATTGATACTTTATCTTTATTCTATTTAGTCTATTTCTATTTTTATGGTCACGTTGGGTAAAAGTGTCTGCTGAATCCCTGACCTTTACCCAGCCTTTATATTGCATTTAAGAAATGTAAAGCAGATTACTGTATTGTGGGTGCATACCTGCAATACATTTGAATATGTAGGCTTTTGGAGAAAAAAAGGACATTTCAAGGTCTACATGACCAAATATGTAGATAATATCCACACGTGTGTGTCTGGCAAGATAACTGTTGCGTTGTAGTGATAGTAGTGCCTTTCTGATTGGGAATGAAAACAGTGCCTGTGAAAATCCAAGAGTAACGTAACTGTGAAGAGAAATATCTGAAAGTTTCAGAAGTGTCTGTGAATGAAGAAAAGTTTGAGTGCTCCGGAAATCCAGGTCTTATACTACTTTATCACTGATCTCATTCTGCATTTACACTCTGGGGTACTTTGAATCCTAGATTGACAGTATAATACTACAGCAGAATGAAACATGCAGCTGTGGCTATATTTTTGAGGACAGTTGTGGAGTGACTACAGCTTTTCTCCTGAGGACAACAACAGGGTTTCTGTTAAAATGGCTGCCCGCCCATCACTCTGCTGAGGGCTGTCATGTGATCATGTGATGGCAGTGGAGGAAGAAGATTCTTCAGATTTTTCTGAGCCTCTTAGGGAACAAGGACTCAGGTCAATTGCAATCATGTTTTTATGGAAGTGTACAAAACACACACACACATACACAAGGAGAGAGAAATAGAGACTTAATGTATTTTCAGGCTTACCGACAGAAAAACAGGTCAGTCTACATATTGGCAGAGTTACCAACTATTTAGGACACTGTGGCCAAAAATGGATTTTAGTCAACTTCCCTACAGAACAACATTACTAGCTGCTACAGTAGCTGCTGTCACCTCTCCACATTACATAGGTGCCATATCCATCCAAGACATGTTGAATGTGGAGCCAAGTTGATAAAATAGAATTTTGAGATCATGACTTTTCATGACTTCAGTTCATTGCAGTTGCAGCAATATTTCCCCTCAGAAACATGTAGAAACAACAGGTGAGAATAAGACACAAATGAAATCCATTTGTTTCTGTGGGTTGTAACTGGCTTTTCCTGAACAACAGAACATGGTGAAAAAGTCAGTCAGAGTACAGTACTGGTTCTCACTGACCAGTTTTATCTCACAAGAACCGACTCTATCTGTAATACCTGTCAAATTCCACTCATGTCAAGTAGTTCGCTGTGGAATTTGTCTGCAAGGGCACAATGATGTTCACTACACTTGACAGAACTGATACAACCACAGACTCAGATTTCACCTGACAGTTACTCTAGGAAAACTAGAGTCAGGATCTCTACCCCTCACATAAATATATCACATGATTGAGTCATTTGCCATTGTCATTTCAAGACGCTGATAAAAAAAGGCCTGAGGTAAACAAGGCACTTGCGCATCCACTCTTTAAAATATTCATGATATGCTTAAATGACAACACTACTGTATGGGGCTAATCTGCAGTACACACACATGCCACTTTTGCTAAGCGAGGTAAGCCATGGTAATTATGTCCGAAGAAGATGTTTGTTAAAGAGACACTGTTGGTGAAAACATAATGAGGACTTATCCAGAGCCTTGTGGTAGAAGAGCCAGCTGGATGCGACCGTGCCTGGAGTGGGACCCTGATTGTCCTCAGAGGAAGAGAATGTGTTAAGTGTGTAGTGTTTTGTTGTTTGTTTGTGTGTGATATGTTTGCATAAGGGTAGGGTGATGGTTGCTTTACCGGAATGTGTAAGTGTAAGGGGTGTGTGCGTGTGTTTGTGAGTGTGTTATGTTTGCACAAGGATAGGGGGATGGCTGCTTTACCGTAGGGTGTAAGAGTACGGTGTGTGTGTGTGTGTGTGTGTGTGTTTGTGAGGTAATTGTTGAGAAGGCTAGCTTATTAAGCCAGGAAGAAAGTGTGTATGTGTATAATTACGATGAGAGGGTTTGAGAGAGAGGAGAGAGAACATTTGTGAGTAATGGAGTGAATGAGTGAGGAAGATGAAGTGTGAGTGAGAAGAGAGAGGGGAGGGATATAGAGAGAGATTAAGAGAGGGAAGGAGGTAAACAGATGTAAGGAACATTAGTGTGTGTTTGTGTTAATTAGTGAGTGACAGGTCCTCTAGATGAGGAGGGAGATCCTTTTTGGAAGTCTGGTGGAAGGCAACATGAAAAAGTGAGTGAGTGAGAGAGAGAGAGCAAATGAAACTCAAAACTCCAAGATTCGGAAAATCTATCTATCTATCTACCTGTCTGTCTGTTTATCCGTTTCACTTTATCTGTCTCTTTCTATATCTCTGTGTTCTCTCTCTCTCTCTCTCTCTCTCTCTCTCTCTCTCTCTCTCTCTCTCTCTCTCTCTCTCTCTCTCTCGCACTCTCTCCCCTAGCTGAATGTATGAATACAAAATGGGATTTGTACCAGGAGGCAGTCTCAAAGGGCTTCTCATGCAATCCTACAGAGAGCTCCTCTGTATTCCCTCTCTCTACTGTTTGCTGTGTGTGTTGTGTGTGATAGTTAGGCATACTGGAATAAACTTATTTCCTCCAAAGACTTTTTTGAGATTCGTCTTATTGTTTCTTGAGATTTAGACAGAGGAACTGAAACCACCCCTTCGTTAAATTCTTTTTTTGTTTTGCTTGATGAAATGCACCGCACTCATTTTGTTTTAGTCTATGTTTAATACGTTTTTATAGTCTTAGTACTAAAGTCTTAGTACTCTTATGAGCAGTTAATATAAATATCTAATCAATATATGCATTTGTTTTGATCTGTTCCTATCAAAATCTGTCATGGGCTTTTGGAAACCAGTCTTAAAGTCTTCAAAAAATTCACATTTAGTTGTGAAGATGATTTGAAATGTGGAATAATCTACCATATGTTTATGTTTGTATGTTTGTTCATGTTTGGTGAAAGAGCATGACTGAATCGTACTCCAGGGTGTGCATGAACATTTTCGTCACAACTGCAGACTATATATAGGTTGCCTTCTAGCAGAAGAGGAAGCCCCCGCCCCCCTTCCCAACCCCCCCCCCCCCCCCAAAGGCCTTGAACTGTCCATAAGGCAGTGGCTCATATAGCCTTTTCCAAACAGTTTTTTCACTTATTAATTCTTCATTCACTTTTGTTTGCTATAGTGGTAGCGAACTGCATTTGCACACCATTCTAATTCCTAAGAATCGCTAATCTATGGAAAATACCATGTTGTGGTGGTGAAACATGAAGGTTAAACATTTTTGAGTGGACCACGTTCATGGTTCCTTGTTTCACTTCAATTTTCAATTTTGACATGCTCTCTGTGTCAAGACAACACTCCAGCCAACCCTGGGCCCTATTTTCCTTTTTTTTCAATATCGTTTTTTTGAGTTAGAACACTGGAACCAGAAACCAGATCTTGGTTATCCTATACTGGTAAATAACGTTACCAGCCAACATTCTGGCATTGTTTTCTGCAATCCAGAAAAATTGTAATCCCCCTGATTGCAAGTTTCCACTATCGTAGCTAACTACAATGTGATAAGACAAGAGTTACAGAGTTGATGGGAGATAAATATTTCATCATAAACCCCTGTTTAGTTGATGTCTTGGAAAAGATAAGCCAAGGTTATCAAGTTACTTGATGGCTCATTTGCTTGTTACAAACCAAAACGACAGTGACAAATGTTTGTGATTTAATACCTGAAGTGTACTGTAGTGTTCTAAAGGCTAAATATAAGCAGATAATCATCTGCACACTAGGGATGCAACGGTGCACGGTATATTGTCGAACCATTTGGTACGCCCCCTATGGTTCGATCCACGGAGAGGGTAGACCTCCGCCAAGCCCAAATGCCAAATCTCGCAATGTTAGCAAAAGTAGAAGTAAAATCCGGTAAAGATACCAAAACCGTACCATTACCGTGGCACAAAACATACCGAACCGTGGGCCCACTGTACAGTTTCATCTTCACTGTACACAAACTTACTGTAGTGCCATGGGCGGAGATCCCATTTCATTGTAGGGGGGGACAATACATGGTAACATTTCAATGATTTCAGGGATCTCCGCCTATGTGTGGTGCTATAGCGAATGGATATCTTAACTGGCTAGCAGCTTGCTTGCTAGCGAGCTAATTAACATGAGTTAATTCTAGATGACAACACTAGATCATTTTATGGTAGATTTGGAGTCTCTAAAATCACAAAAAATGCAACTTAGCCCAAGTCCCCATGCTAAATGCAGGTACATTAAATACAAAATTTAGACAGTGCAGAGTTGCAAAATTCTGTGATTAAACCTGTAATTAGAGAACGGAGGGACCTTGGTTAGTTTTAAAATGTGACCTGCTTACATGCAAAATTCTTAGATTAAACCTGTAACGAGAGAACGGAGGGGCCTGCCCACGCACAGCTGGGTCGGCTCACGAGGGGGGTGCCGGAGGTGGAGCGTGACTGGAAGTCAGCCGGGCTGGTGCCGCTGCTAATTCATCATGTCCCGTGAGGGCTGATAAATGTGCGTGAGAGGGGTCAGGGGGAGACAGAAAGAGAGAGTCTTCCACCTGCCAGGGATGTTTTCGCTGAGGTAGTGAGGCGCATAGTGGTGCCAAGTTTTCCCAGTTGTCATTAACTGCGGTGTTATGCTGAGAAGCAGATGCCTCCTCCTCTGTGTGGGTACACAAGCAAGTCTGGGTTAAAGAAATGCTTTTCCATTTTTGTTGTAAATCAGCACTAAAATGTGCCTGTAAGTCTTTACATGAAGGCTCATTTAATTAACATTAACTACTGCAGTGGTCAACATAAATAAAGCATTCGCTACAATTCTTATAATTACTTAAGTCACTGCTGAGGTTCCTGCCTTATTCATGTCAACCACTGTGATGAAATGTTAATTAAGAGACCTTTAATGTAAAAAACTCATCAGTTGATACAAACAAACAATGACCTCCAATATGACTGATATTACTTCTGCTAATTACTGATTACTACTATAACTGATGCTTACTTATGCTTTATGGAAAGGGTACTAAAGGTTTTGGTTTGTTAATTAATGTGCTAACTAATGTAGGCCTACTAGTGCAATAATGGAAAATGTTACCAATGTGTCTTGTACAAACAAAGCCCCCATAGTTTGTCATGCTGTATTGAGTATTTGTTGAGCTCTCTTGCTAAGAAAGCACTAGAGGGGATGCATTTTATATCACAAGGAAGCAGGTCACATTTTCAAATCAGTAATCCGCTCCAACAGCAGAAAGAAAAAGAACAAAGAAGTCAGCTGGTACGGAGGCAAACAAATCTAACACATTTCTGGTAGATATTTTTGGAGAAACATACACTATTTTTCGGAGGCGATACCAGAACAATTAAGAATTGTATTCATCGTGTGAACAAACTACAATCAGTGAAAGATTAGTCATAAGTGAAAAAAACCTTAACTGTGAGCGCAGAAAACTTTCCCGACCTTTCTGGGCAGTTTAGTTTCACTTCTAATCCAAACTCCCCACTTCCACTTTGAACCACTGCTCAATAAGCAGACTGGACGAGAAACTTTCCACCTCAGGTGAACTCAGACCTCGACTTGAACCCTGTCTAATCCTGATGAATGATCTGAGTGTGGTGCTTTTTTGTGCCCACTCATCCATCTAAGTCTGGGCTACACCTGAGATGTCTGAAAAAGGAAGTGTCTGAATGTGTAATTACTGGAGCAGAGGGCTAGAAAGAGAACAGGGAGATATCAGGGTCACGAGAGACAGAGAGAGAGGGTGGAAAACAAGGAGAATGACCCATCACCTTCCCTCCAATGTCTCCTGTCCAATCATGTATCCTCACACACCAGTGCCTGTGAGGAGAACTCACACGGAGTCCCGTTAATTAACCGAGATTGTACACTTCTTAAAACCTGATTCTCAGTGCTTGCAAGACTACTTTGTTGGACGTTTATTTTTGTCGTTTGATACAGCTTTGCATATTGTGAAGAATCAAACTACAAAAATAAATGTCCAACAAAGTATTCTCGCACTGGAACAGTACAGTTTAAAGGAGAACTGAAATGAGTTCTTCCGGACTTGACCGGAGGATACGTAAAAAAAGTAAACTACTGACTAGAAACAGTCATTTCCTGTGGTTTCTTTACAGTTGTTGAGGTAAAAAGACACAGGTCTATCTTTGTAGGGACGGACACTTTTAATAACATGAGCCTGTCAGTGGTAATAATAAGCGTTTAAAGATTACTTTGATGCAGATGCTTGCTCCAAAGGATTACATTGTATAGCTATTATGCAGTTGCTGGTTATTGCGTTCTAACTCAGCACTGGACCGAATCCAACTTTTTTATCCATTTTTTTCCCCTAGTAAATATTTGGGCTCTAAAAGAAGGGGGGTTAATATTGGAATACAATAGGCTATGGTTAGGATGTATGCATCATCCTATTGCAAAAAGTGTGTAGTGATAATACTTTGACAGAAACATGAACATGAGCATCAGCTGGATTGACATTTGTTGCCAAACTCAGTCATCAGATTATGTTTAAGGTTAATTGATTTGTTCTAAAATGTTCTACTCAAAATGTTAATAATTTCATGTTAAATGATAGGACATTTCCATTTTAGACCAATCTGTTAGTTTTTTTTTAGACTTAGAAAACTTTAATGTCCCCGAGAGGCAATATGTTTTACGGTACAGACACTGACATATCTACAAACAGACATTGAACCAGACATTTCCAGCACTATATATCTAACACATAAACATACACATAACATACACGCGTCAATAAATATAATACAGTGAAATAGAGCATATTGCACTTCCCTACCAAGCCTAATGTCATAAATAAATCTACAGCATTTATCTAAAAATAAGATTTATTTATGACACATAGGCTTCTAGGGTAGTGCAATATACTCTTTACTGATGTGCGTATGATGTATTGCACAAATAGTGCTGTTGATTTAGATAAATATTTGTAGCACTGTGCAGTAGTTCTTACCTATTTATGTTTTCAGGCCTTCTAGGGAAGTGCAACATACTCCTACTTACTGTACTGACATGCTAATATTGTTCTAGTCGTACTTCTCCCCACATCTTATTTAATTGGGTTATTGCCATTGGAATGAAAGAGTTTTTTGCTCTGTTTGTCCTGACGTTAGGGTATCTGTATCTACGACCAGAAGGGAGCGGCATGAATTCCACTGAGAGTGGATGGGTTGTGTCCATGCAAACCTTATCTGCCTTCTGTTGTAATCTGGTCAGATACAATTGGTACATGTCTACCTGTTGCTTGCCAATGATTTTTCCACAGGTTTTAACAATCTTCCCCAATTTGTTCCTATGGGTGATTTTGGAATGCCCATACCAGCATACAATACAGTAGGATAGAATACTCTCAATAAAGGACTTGTAAAACATGGTCAGAATTCTGTTATCAACATTAAAATAATTCAGTTTTCTAAGAAAATACAAGCGCTGTTGGCCCTTTTTAAAAACAGCATCAGCACACTGATCCCATGATAGCTTGTGGTCAATTATAACACCAAGATATTTATACTCCGACACCATCTCTATCTCCTCTCCATTAATCAGAGATGGAGTGGGTGAGGGAGCCCCATCTCTAAAATCAAAGATCAACTCTTTGGTCTTAGAGGTATTCAGTTGCAACTGGGAGGCTTCACACCACTCAACAAATTCTTGCAGCACTGGACCATGTTCAGTTTCGTCTCGCTCCAATAAACTGATCACAGCAGTGTCATCTGCAAATTTGATTATATGATGTCCAGGGTACTTACTGCGACAACAGTCAGTGTACAGTATGTACAGTAATGGTGACAAGACACTACCCTGTGGTGTCCCAACTGATGTGAAGCGGACCCCAGATAATGTGTTCCCCACCCTTACTCTTTGTGGCCGCCCACTCAGGAAGTCCAAGATCCAATTTATTAGTGTAGAGTTCAGCTGGAAGTTGTCCCGAAGTCTGTTTGCTAAAATGTGTGGGTGTATTGTATTGAATGCTGATGAAAAGTCTGCAAATAAAACTCGAGCATGTGTTTTGCAACCCTCCAGATGTGTAGTTCAATCCACAGAGTGGGTTAATGTGAGATCAAATAACTATTCTCAGTGTGTAAGGAACAGCTTGGCTGTGGCTCCTAAGCTTGCCATTTGTGAAAGAAAACAGGATATCCTGTGACCTTGTGGTGGAGTTTTGAAGCGAGTTTTTCAGAATACAATGCTGCTGAAGCCAGACCTTCACAGTCACTGTCAACAGATGTTGAATACTGAGTCATTTTTATTATTTCCGTTTTTGAATAAGTACACGACCAGGTTTAGCAAGTGAAATTATTCCACGTTTGAACATAATCCAAACATTGGTCTTGAGGTAATTCCAAATGCTGTGCACTGAAAGGGGGTGACGAAGCTTCTGCCAGTAAGAAGACAGCAAGTAACTACAGCCGCGGGTGTAGTCCTAACGCTGACTTCCTAGCATCCTGTCAAATGTCCTTGAGTGAGATATTCAACTCCCATCTGTTTTTGATGAACATGCCAAGTGGCCTGTGTAGCATTCTGTCTGTAGGGAAGTTATGTAGCTTTAAAGGCCTTTGGGCTTTGGGTGGGTGCTATTTGAATTTAGTCTGTTTTAAAAAATGTCTGGGTCTGGCTATTTAAAATCCCATTTCATGTTGCAATCATGCAAAACTGAATCTCCTGGGAGGTGGGGTGGGGCTTCCTCCCAAAGATTTAATCCATGAAAAAACTAATGATGCGAACTTATCTTTATTAAGGCAGCCATGTTCATGATAAAATGTTCTCTCATTTACCTCAAAATCAGTGTTGTAAGACAAGCGTACATCTTCATATTTTCCTGGTTTGATTTATTCTTACATTTTAGTGTGTGTGTGTGTGTGTGTGTGTGTGTGTGTGTGAGGAAGGTTACGACCAGAACGTTTGTCAAGTTTTTCTAACCGATTATTTACAATGAAAAGGAAGTGACTTTGATCATCTTGCTGTATGTATGTCTTTTAAATGGATTTAGACAATCTTGTTTCTCTTTGGTTTAGGGCTATGATCCTGTAGCTCGTAGGAATATAAGTGTGTCTAAATGAAAGACAGTACTAGCTTTGTAGAGGTAGGTCTGAAGGGAGGCTACTGTCCCTGGTATCAAGGGAACCACGAGACAGTCACAATGAGATATTCATTAAGAGAGGAGTGAGCAAGGGCTGTGGCGAATGCTATGCTAAACCATATGAACCCCCTGAAGGCACCGTGTTTTACTGTTAAGTGTTAACTATGGTAACTTAAAGTAAAAAAAAAACATCTCGATACACTGAGCCAAATGCTTTTTAGTTTTTACCCTTACCCTTAAGGCTTGAAATGTATGGTATAGTGTGCTAGCACACGGATGAGTAGAATGCAGAATCCTCCAAGACTTAGTGTCCAAATAGGAGTCACGTGCCAGGGATACGTGTTTCGTCAGGGCAGAATTAATTTCCATGTTTTTTTTTATGCATGATCGTGGATGCCATCAGCTTCAGAGCAGCCATCAGATGGGTTAGACAGAGCATCCCAGGAGCTGACATGCACCTGTGAAGCTGCTCGGCTTCTATCGCTTCTAGCCTCCTTCAAAGATGAATTTAGATTGGCATGCTAGCACCGCTTCTTGCCATGCTCCAGCCAGTCATTTGGAATTCTGATATTTCTGAAGTAATGCAAACTTGGCATTTCTTAGAGATGCCGAGTGAGAAAAGAGAAGGCTGTGTTTGTGCGTACACCTTAGGGACACAGGGAATAGATTGTGCCTTCTACGTAATGCTTGTTGTCTTCATCTTCCAGTTTTAGAGTGCAGTAAAGGTGACCTTGCAGCGGTAGGCTTTCAGGCACAGAGTAACAGGTGCATGTGGAAATTGATTAAGAGTAGCCTTGGAGCATAATGGCCAATTACCTTGTGTGGAAAAAGAGTGCTTTTACGTTCTGTCCTTTGGCTGGGTGGAAGTACGGAACATCAAGTCCCCTGAGCAGAATTCACCGTAAATGACTTGATCAAGTCAGAAAGAGAGATGTAAGCGACCTCCTGAATGTGTAAATCAGTAAATGACTTGGTCAAGTCAAAGAGAGAGAGAGAGAGAGAGAGAGAGAGAGAGAGAGAGAGAGAGAGAGAGAATGAATAAATAGAAAGCCAGTGAGATAGAGAAGGAGACAGACATAAGACGTAAGGGAGCTCCTGAATGTGTAAAACAGTAAATGACTTGGTCAAGTTGGAAAGAGAGAGCGCGAGAGAGAGAGCAAAAGAGAGAGAGAGCAATAGAGATGTACAGAAATGGCCTCTGTGAATGTGTTGCATCCATGTAGCGTGACTGTCATAACCATATGCCAGACAACACGTCGATGCACCCCACCGGAGGTGTAACGATCTTCAGGAGAGGAGTGGGCAAGAGCACTCTCGGCAGGCGTGGAGACTCAAGGTGCTGCTGAGAGAGATGTCTTCACCCGACGTTTTTTTTCTCCCTTTCTTTCTTTCTTTTTTTCCTCCCTTCCTACGTGCCATCGCCGTGCCGACGGCCCTCATCTTATACCCGTCACCTTCTGTCAACATCACATAACTCCCCCAGGCTGTTGAAAAAGAGATGTTTTTACCCAGAGCCTGGCAAGATGATGGACTGCTTCATGGACTGTTATTGTGTGTGTGTGTCAGTGTGTGAGAGAAAGACACCAAGGGAGGGTGGGGAGTGTGGAGCTTCAGTGCTGTCAAAATTAAAGTGTTCATTTTTGCGAGTAATTTGAAATATTTAATGCGATAAAAATGTTTTGGGTTTTGTTATTATTTCTGTTAGTGGAGATGGAGGCAGATTGGTTGGTTTTGATTAATGTCTGATGCATCCTTTTCGTTTGGAATTAGCACGCTGATAGCCCTCTGCCATGTCTTGGGTATGACTTGCTTCTTCCACGCTATCCTCATTAGCCTCTAAAGAGAGTGTAGAACATCCGGTGCATTCTTGTAGAGCTTATATGGTTCTCCATTAGCCTCAGACTACCAACGTCATGCCATCCTACACTTTTTTGTTGGGCTTTGGCTATTCTTAGGTGTATGGTGTCGATGGACATAATTCCACTCCATTTGAAGTTATTCGTGTGAATGTCCTCATTCACACCTTTCATTTCAGCCCCACTGGGGTTCCCTTCAGACAACTCTCTCTCAAGCCCAATTCAGACGAAGTCTAGTTTGTCTTTGTCCGCAAAGTTCAGAATACAGATAGCCCTATCATTTAGACGAGCGCTCTCTATCCGCACACGGTATCCGCAACGATCCAAGTCGAGGTGTACTTTATTTTTTTCTCATGTTGTTAGCTGTCCTTTCACAGTGGTCATTGGACAAGTCCAGATGATCCGAATAAAAAAAGGTATGAGTAGGAGTAGGCAACCGGTGAACTCACAGCACCCTCTCCCTTCAGCAGTCCTGGGGGTTATCACGATCTCAGTGTGGCCAATTATGGTGTTGTCGTCAGACCGCACGTTCAGAGCTGATCTCCACAGCCCTGCAGACCAAAAATGTAAATTTTCCATAATAAGCTCAGTGGGACTAATCCCTACCCATTGCACATCACGGATAAGATATAATGTCCAGTAGCTGTGCAGATTAATTGTAATGCACACCATGGTTTCTTTCTTTAGCAACCTCATGCCATTTTCGGAAGTCGTTGTTGGAAGCCTGTGTCATTCTTTCTTTCCTGTTATATACTATTCTGATTGTGTCATGGGAGTGCTCTCTCCCTAATGTGGGCGGTGAACAGTGCCTTCTTTAACGGGCCTTCGTCTCGTGGAGGTGATTTGTCATTGTGAGTTGTGTGAGCTTTGAGAATGGGTTTACCTGACACTTAGCTCCTCGCCTGACTGTCTCCTCATCAAGCCCACTAATTGCATCTTCTCCGAGTCAGTGGGAAGGGGATCCCGACTAGGAGAGGTATTGAATGTGAGCCTGAAATGAAGGTCCCCTCTTATTTGAGTATAGACAGTACACTCTAATGG
>NC_137922.1:11179957-11184957 GCF_963457725.1 Sprattus sprattus | reverse complement strand
AAGAGCATTAAAAAACCTGGTGTAACAATAAATACTGCTTATTTTTATTTTTTTTTCAAAAAAAATTGAAAACGACATAGAAAGAATAAAAAGAAGTGCGGGCCTGTTACTGCTTAAGTGCAGGTTAAGCCAAGGTGCCAGTTAGGAAGGGAGGTGCTCTCTGAAGAGTTGGGTCTTCAAGAGCTTCTTAAAGGTAGAGAGGGACGCCCCTGCTCTGGTAGTGCTAGGCAGGTTGTTCCACCAACGTGGAACTACAACTGAGAATAGTCTGGATTGCCTTGCTTGCACCGGGGGCAGTGCCAGACGACGCTCACTGGATGAGCCTTTCCTTTCAGCCATTCCCTTGATGCTCCCAACACAAAGGCAGCTCTTTGGAGCCCGCTGATTTCCCACCTCTGCTTTGAGCATTCCCACCCGGCCCTCTGAAGAGCGGTTGGTTCTTGTGAAATGGCAGGGATCACATGCAAATGAGGCAGAACAAGAGCGAACAGAGTTGTCTGTTCCATTGTTCCACACGGCTGAAAACAAGGAACAGAGGAGTGTTCGCAAGTTGTCAAGGAGACAGGTACCTAGGGAGGTGTGGTGTGAGGGAGGAACGGAAAGAGAAGAAGAGAGACTACTTTTTTTTTTTTGCGAATGAGACTGAAAAGGAAGACAGTGTGTGAGTGTGTTTCATGTGTAATGTATAAGCACGGTAGTGACAATGTGTTTGGCAGAGATGTAGCGCACGTGCCTTTGGAACATGCAGGAGGTGGAGAGCTGGAACCAATTATGTCACATACACTCAGCGCTTAACATGTAAATCACAAGAGTGTCAGGCACGATTTTGTGGCCCCAAGCATGCATGTAAAAAAATAACCAGACCTGGAACATCACATCAGCAGAGGCAGCCTCTTGGCTAGTGAGCAAATCATCTGAGGTAAAGATGTTAGGTTTACATCGCTTTGAACGCCTGTTTTTTTCCTGGTCCTGGATCAGACCTGTCTCTCGAAGACAATCTCCCACAGCAGACAAGGCTCCCCAGAGAGACAGAAGAAAGAAATAATAATAATAAAAAAACATTAGTTTAAAAAAGAAAAAACAGTTCCTAACAGTTTTGCCATTCTGCCAGTTAATTTAACTCACCCTCTGGCAAGAGCCTGAAATGACTTGCAAATGTGAAAATGAGTGTTTTTCATCTCCTTAGGTGGAAGGCGTTTAATGAGAATGCTGTTGCCCTGACAAAAGGCTGGGGGAAGACAAGGGGCTGGCTGGGTGGGTGATTAATTTCCTCTGGAATACGAAAGAGATGTGGGTGGCGGGTGGCAACTTATGAGAGGCTACAAAACATTTCAGTAAAAGGGAATCCTTTACCACTTATGGCATGGCTTATCAAATTATCAGACATCCTCAGTGATGATCGGAGAAAGCACATTTGAACTCACCCTTGAGACGACTCCAGTAATCCTTCCCGATAGTATGGTGTATTTATGGGCAGTGGGATGCAGGGGATTAGTGGGAAATTATATGGAAACTATATGGAAGATGTTTAATAAGCTTTTCTGTACTCAAAGTATATAGGCATGGTCCTTATTGCGTTTTTTTTTTTTTAGAATTGAATAAAAAGGTTGGTTTCTCTCAATGCTTGCTTCTTTGGTGAACACCAGTGTATTAGGCAGGGTTTATTACATGCAACTTAAAGAGGTACTGCACACTTAAATATTTTTTTGTTAATAAAGGGATGTGACTGTACTGTGATGAAAACACATGAATGCTGGTGTTGATATTGACAATGTCAATTGTCATTTTATGGGATGAAAATAGCACGCCATCTACAGTTTGAAATAACCTTGAACCTTGAAATTCAGATTCAGATTCAGAGAGTCAATCAGTTGGGGCTTCTCTTAATCATGAAATTTGGCTTTTTTCCCCCAAATGATGCAGTGGGTGGAGTTAGGCTTAGAGCTGTGGGTGAAGTTACACTTGAACTGAATCAGTCATGTCATGGATTGACACTCTGAGAGCTCTGTGAAAGGATGCACTCTATTTCTCCACAAATGAACCAACACTGTAACAGTCATTATTTTAGCCTCTAAAATTGAGTTTTAGCTATTAATATCACCATTCCTGGCACTGTGGGCTTATGGCCATGGCAGCACCATTGCTTTGTCTTGCTGTTTATGCTACAGAGACTCAGTTAGGCCTCTAGCTGGTTAGCATGCTAACTTGAGTAGATTTCTGCGCAACATAGTGCATAAGTGTTTTTGAAATGACATCAAAATGCTTTTTTCTTCACATTCTGTTGCTCTTTCTAGTTATTTCTTTACGTTTTAAACAAAAGTTTTACACAACGAACATTTAACAGGAATGTCCAACTGTTTGCCTGTTCAGGCACTGTGCAGCCATGTTGGTGTTCACCTCACTCCCACGTCCTCTTAGTCTGACACAAACAAGGCAGGACTCCACACAGAGGAAGCATAATTATGCCTCCTTGACCTGGGCTGTGACCACATACATGAACTTAATTAAAAACATTTCATGGTATAAAAGACAAAGCAGTGTGAGAGATTCATTATATTATTCACACATAATCTGGTGAGAGCAAACCATTTATTTGAGCAGGGAAGACTAGATGGTGTATCGACTAGTTGTAGTGATGTGTAGTGGTCAAATAGAGGGAGTTGGTAGGTAAAATGTAAATAGGTAATTATATCACCCCAGCTGTGTTTCCAAATTTTAGACAGGTTGTCAGGTTTAGAACATGTTTGGAAAAAACATAATAAGCCTGTGCATAATGGGCAATTTTGTAAAGAAATGATATATCAATATAGAGTATATTTTCATATATATGTGTACATCTAAGACGTAGTAAGACAGACAGAAAACACAGACACACACACACAGATGTATCATACACACACACACACACACACACACACACACACACACACACACACACACACACACCAACCTGGAAACATGCTAAACACTTCAAATTCCAAGTCTACCTCCAGAGGTTTCATTAGGGTGGCTGGATGACCTTTTCCCTGTCTGTGTGATCAATTGTACCTACTTGAGGTGCTGCTCAGTAAGTGTCATGCATAATTTATGTCATGCTCCCTTATTCATACCAGGTGGGGCCCCAGGTCAAAGCACTCAGAGAGATGATTTCAGTAAAGCAACTCCAATTAGCCTTGGAGCTGGGCATTGGGCAAAGAGTAATGCTAGCTTTCGGGTAGCTACACAATATTCCCCCCCCCCCCCCTTAAATGTTGTGTACACATGACTTTTAAAAGGTACTCGCGCGCGCACACACAAACACACACACACACTCACACACTCACACACTCACACACTCACACACTCACACACACACACACACACACACACACACACACACACACACACACACACACACACACAACACACACACACACACACACACACACACGACACACACACACACACACACACACACACACACACACACACCAGAATGAAGCTGGCAGATAATAGACAAATGTTCTTCCGAGAAAAAATATTCAGGGGAAATGGTACAATGTCGGGTCTTCTGAGGAAATTGCATCCTCAAGGAGTTTCACTTCTAGACAGGTCTTTTTCCTGCAGTCTGTGTGTCTGTCCATCCTCTGGCACTCAGTCATGACATTCATTCATGCTGCCTGTCACCAAGTACACCCCTTATCTAAAACATGTCCAGCCAGAACAAGCCACTGGTAACAAGTTGCCTACATAAGTCCTTATTCAAGATCCACTGATCTCAGAATCCTCATTACAGCTGAGGGGATCACATTGGCAATGACTGATAAAGATAGAGAGAGACAGCCACAGAACCACAGACAGTCAGGCAGACAGACACACAGGCAGACACACAGACAGTCAGGCAGACAGACACACAGGCAGACACAAAGACAGACACAAAGACAGTCAGGCAGTGGAATGCTGACCCTTCTTCTCTTATAGAGTTGCGAGTCCCGCTGGGCATCTCCTTCGATTGAGTCAGTAAACTTGTGGATCCTACCTTTGGGAGAAATGCAGCTTACCTGCAGGCTATTGGAACTCTCCATGGTGCTGAAGTTGCCAAGCAGGAGGCCTTGTCCTTCCATCACCACACCTAAACACACACACACACACACACACACACACACACACACACACACACACACACACACACACACACACACACACACACACACACACACACACACTCACACACACATTTAGTCTCTCTCTCTCTCTCTCTCTCTCTCTCACACCACACACCTACACACCAACACACACACAAACACACACACACACACACACACACACACACACACACACACACACACACACACACACACACACACACACACACACACACACACACACACACACACAAACACACACACACACACACACACACACACACACACACACACACACACACACACACAAACACACACACACACGCAAAAACACTGCTTAGTCAGATAGTCAAGCAGTACTTGTAATCAGAGGTTTTGCTGCTTGACCATTCAGTGGTTGCACCCCTTTGTGGGGCCTTTCTCCATAATGTCCTGTGATTGAGGAGTATCCAATCACACCTGACAGAGAGAAGATGTGTTGTGTAGAGAGAGAAGAGGAGAGAGAGAGAGAGAGAGTAGAAGAGAGAGGAGACAGAGAGAGAGAGAGAGAGAGAGAGTAAGAGAGAGAGAGAGAGAGAGAGAGAGAGGAAAGAAATGGATGGAAGGAAGGAAATGGGGGTGAGATGGGGGAAGGGAGAAGCAAGACAGCAATGGAGGGACAGAAAAAAAGACAGAAACATGCGAGGAAGAAAATAGTGAAGAAGAAACAGAAATGGACAGAGACATGACAGGAAATACAGTAGTGGAAGAAAAGCTGAGAGGGTGGGAGGGAGAGATGTGGAAAGAGAGGGAGAGCGAGAAGAAGAGAGGGAGAGAGGTCAGTGAGGAAAGAGGGAGAAGCAGAGAGAGATCATCACTAAACACCTCCCAAGCCTT
>NC_137922.1:11174435-11179757 GCF_963457725.1 Sprattus sprattus | reverse complement strand
TTCCGAATTCGTCTGCCTTTACATGTGTGTTGGCGTTTAGGGGATTATGTATGTGTTTGTGATTTTGCTCATCCGATGTTCCATGCTTTAATGTGGAGCTGTATGAAAGTATCTGTGTCTGTGCAGTGTTTGCTCTGAACATACCCATATGAATGTGTGGTGTGTGTGTGTTAATACTTTTTTAAAGTAGTGTATGCACTGTTTGTGTCAACATGTGTAAGTTCAACAGTGTACCTGGTTACCAATTACTCTTGCCTGTGTGTGTGTGTGTGTGTGTGTGTGTGTGTGTGTGTGGTGTGCTATTGTAGGTGTGCAATGATGTGTCTATAGGCTGTCATTTTCAACTTAAGTTTGACCTCTCTGGCACCACCACCAGGCATAAGGGGTAGAGGCCATGATTGATGGAAAACAAGCCAGGGAGTGACTCACACATTAAAACTCTGAGCTGAACACAATAAGTCAAGGTTCCCCTCTCAAGGAGATTCTGAAGAATAGACATTCACTTACAAACACACACTCACACACTCACACACACACACACACACACACACACAAAAAAAACAGTAGATGGTACGCTGAGGGAGACACTGAGGCTCAGCTCGAGCTGAAGCCGGAAGCTATGTGGCTGACTTGTGTGGCGAGACTCCAGAAGGGGAGGGAAGTGTTAAAAGGTGAATCCCTCCAAAGGAAGAGAAGGACTAGACTCACCCACCTTAATGGTTGGGTCCCGGTTCCCCGACTCCCCAACGGAGGAGTCCAATTGACTCTAACAGAAAGTCATAGGAAGTGGTCATTGACCATAGGAGTGGTCATTGACCATAAATTAACATGGAAACCACATGTTTATTATATCAAAGGAAAGATCTCTAAGACGATAGCAATTTTGTACAAATCAAGAAGCATGTTAAACTATAAGGCCTTACATATTATTTACTGTTCACTTATACTTCCCTACATATCATATTGTGTGGAAGTCTGGGGATTGACATATAAAACAAATGTCAATTAAATAATTATTTTACAAAAACGAGCTGTAAGAATAATAAATAAGGTTGATTATTATGCACACACTAACCCATTGTTTATGAAATCATTTGTTATGAAATGTAATGATCTGGTATATTATAAAATAATGCAAATAATGTCGAGCTAACTCAAACCAACTCCCAGTCAGCATACAAAGGTTTTTCTCATTTCAAGAGACAAAATATAATCTCAGAGATGTCTGTAAATTTACTGTACCAAATGCCAAAAAAGAAATTAAAAGGAGATGTATATCTGTTGTTGGAATTTCATTATGGAATGATGCTAATATAATCTTAAGAAAGTGTAAGACATTTTTTGTTTTCAAAGGGATGGTAGCTAAAGCCATTTTTGAGGGCAACAAGTGTCCATAATGTATGCAGGATTTTGTGCTGTTTATTTGGGATCTTGCTTCTTTGCTCTTCTTGTGACTAACTTTTTGGAGGCAATTCTTTTGTTTGTTTCTTATTTCCATTACATGTATTACTTGTAAAAAAAAATCCATATGTTGATGGGTAGCTTAAATTGGTCAAACAGGACAGGCTTAAATACAAGCATTATGCTTCAGCTTGTGCCTTTTCAGTTACTTTGAATGTATTATTATTTGTGTTGAACTTGTTTGTTGTTACTGTGTGTGACTGAATAAAAACATATATCAAAAAACACATATCAATATATCAATCAATTTAAGGTTCACCTCATTGTTGCATGAGAAAGAAAGCTGGGAAAAAATACTAGTAAATAATTATATAGTAATAAAAAATTAAAAAAATAGCTATTTTTTAAGAAAGCGACTGTCTCCTGCGCCGTATGTGTTTCCCACCTACAACCCTATTCCAACCAGCCTACATCCAACACCGTGGGGTGGTCGACTCGGGCCATCTTCACAGATGGCCACTTAAAAGTCCAGTCATTTCTTCTTTCTTCGAATGCTTTTTTATGGCGTCCCAAGAGCTCCTTAAAAATAAACAAACAAAACAGTTACAAGAAGCACGTCCTGACAGTTGTTCAACTTCATTAGGATTACACAAGATAACAAAATATTCTATTTTTCCTCTGAAGATGTCCTTGTTTGTCTGTGAGTATTCTGTCCATGAGAGGACCTGCCAACAGACCTCTTCTGTTTGTTCGGGTTACTGAAGAACTGTAAAACACCTTATGGTTATATCCGCACAGCTATTTATGTGAAGTGAGGATTTCTGAGGGTGTCTAAATGCTCTGCTATTGAGTGTCTACCACTGAAGAAAAGGGATCGATGTGTTGAAGTTAGGTGTGTGTGTGTATGTGAGGGTTACTTTCTTCCCTCTCAAGCTTCTCATCCTTTAGTCCTTTTTGCACATGGCTAGGGATGAGCCCCTCATGAATTAGGTGGCTCTATTGGGCTGATCTACTTTGAGGACAATGGGGGGGGACAATCGTCCGCTTTTGAGAGTAGATTTGCCTCCGCTTTTGTAGTGTTAATGAGGACATCTGGTCTATTGAAGAGCTTGGCGAATATGATTTCACCCCCAAAGGCCTGACACTCATATGCACATCAAACATTCTAATGACGCCACAGCACTTTAAAGGCCTCAGCGAATGTGTTGCGGTGGAGGACGGAAGGGCTTGCGATCAAACTGAGGCCAGATGGAGACCAACACGAATTCAAGCGTTAGTCTTCCTCTTATTTCATCACCATAATAAAGCAATTGAAGACAATGAGGTCAATGCAACAGCAGAATGACGAGATGTGGATGCAGAGTCTTTGTTGCCCTTGAGCGATGTTTGCTATTGTATCACCTACACAGTACACACACACACACACACAAACACACACACCACGAAGAATTCATCTCTCAGGTGTCACAGAGCAAAGTCTTCGACTATCTGGGACACACAGACACACACACCCACGCATATGCACGCACGCACACACACACACACACACACACACACACACACACACACCCCTCATCGTGGAATATTGAGCGTGAACCTTATTCCATATATTATTGAAAATGCAACCTTAAGGATTTGGAGAGGATCTGCAAAGACGAGTGGACCAAAATCCCTCCTGAGATGTGTGTAAACTTGGTGACCAACTACAAGAACAGTCTGACGTTTGTGCTTGCCATCAAGGGTTACTCCACGAGTACTAAGTCATGTTTAGCTAGGGCTTCAAATACTTATTTGCCGCGGTCAAATGCAAATCAATTCAAAACTGTTATAAAATGCAGTTTCCTGGATGTTTTTGTTGATATTCTGTCTCTCACTGTTAAAATAGACCTACCATTACAATTATAGATCACGCATTTCTTTGCAAATGGGCAAACTTGCGAAATCGGCAGGGGGTCAAATACTTATTTTTCCCGCTGTACACAGATACTCACTGATAGACGGCCATACATGCACTCGCACTGTTAAACTAACACTTCACGTGAAGTTAAAAATCGCTTTCAGCAGACATAGTTTCAGTCTTTATGCACACTCACACACACACACACACACGTGGACACGCGCACACACACACACACACACACACATCACAATGCAAGCAAACGGATGCAAGGCTTTCTTCCTTTTCATCTGCATGGTGTGAACAGCAGGTGGTACAAGCTGGTCATCGTCAACACCAATCAGTGCTTTCATTTAAAACACAAACACACACTGACAACCACAAACACACACACATAGCTGAACATGGTTCTGGTTTTTGGTATTTGCAGGCCTGCAGGATGTCTTTCACCTGGATTGCATTGGAGGCTAAAGGCAGCCCCTTGAGGCAGCTCCTCAGTCCAAGATGGGAGAGAGACTATCTTTTTGTTCCTTTCTATAAATCCATACTTTTCTTCCATCTACTCTAGAGCACAAGTCAACTGTGGATATAGGTGTCATAACAACATCAAAAATATTACATTTCTCATGAAAATATAGCCCTTTATGCACAGTGCCATAATACATTATAATACATTCTAGTTCTAAACAATGTTAATGGCACCATGAGACTTCATGGATGTTTATGAATGTTCGCATTTTCACACGTAAATCAGTCTCTCCCAGTGTTGTGGAATTTAAATATATGTTTCTGGAATCAGTGCAGCTTTTTAATACTCTAATCTACAATCCACAATTTAAATCTACTGTGTTCTGGAATGCAAAATGATGCATGTACATAATATATATGTATATATAATATATATATATATATTCGGCTCGTTCATTGAGGATACTGGCTCTATCCCACTCTCTTATATAGACAAAGTCTTACAGAGTGACAATGTGAGTCTTTAACATGTAACTAGTGTTTTACAGTGTACCTACGGATATGGTTACAGTTTAACAAACAGAATCATGGAACAAGTGATGTCATGTTCCCAATGCTTTATGGGTAATACATCCATTAAAGTTCCTTTTTAAGAGACGTTTTGTTCCTTATCTAGATCTTCATGAATCTCTTTTCAGACTCTCTTTTCTTCAGAAACGTACTTCCTCAACCCCCATCTGTTCACCTTTCATTTTAGTTCCTTCAGGTTCTGACCTCCAAGCTTCTGAGTCTGGCTCCTCCACCTTCCTCTCCTCAGACAGGTATAGTCCAGACACCCACTTCAGAAACCATTAGGGAAGGTCCTTAGAGAGCATGTGTGAGCGAGACTGTCAGGATGGTGGAATAGTGACCCTACAGCAGAGCACTATGCAACAGACTCCATTCAGAGCATCTCTTTCTCACACACAAACACTCACACACACAATGCATGTCTTAACCCGAGATTTTTTTTCCAAAGAGACAACAATTGCATTTTTAAGTCCTGAAGAACCCTTCAGCTTGGAAAGGTTCCTTTTCCTCGATAATATTCTATATTGAACGGTTGCATCAATGACCACAGCCCATTATCAGTGAATCTTCTACAGCCCCAACGACTATATGCTATGGTTACATTTGACATTTACATTTATTCATTTGGCACATGCTTGTATCCAAACTGAGGAACGAAAATCAAGCTTCATTACATTCTCTTTCACAGGCTGTTACCTCATCTAAGGGAAAGACGTATCACCTACCAAATATGACTTTAAAAATGAGAGAGACTAAAGAAATGGTTATTCATGTCACAAGACAAATCTGACATTACTCAGCATTGGTCGTTTCTGAGAAAAAAAAAAAACATTGGAAGAATTGTATGTACAGATATGGTAGTGCTTTTATTGAGCTTTGTAACAGAAGGCAGTGCATTCTCATTCCTCAATCAATGGTGGAGGAGAAAGTTTTAGCTGGAAGTTCTCGCCGTGAAATATGCTTCCTGTTCCTGGGTGGGCGGGGTT
>NC_137922.1:11149435-11166935 GCF_963457725.1 Sprattus sprattus | reverse complement strand
TTCTATCAGTATTCTAAGACCTGACACATATTCTGTTCTGGACAACAGAAAATAACACGTTGAACTAAGCCTCAACAATATTATCCGGCACTAGGAACGAATGAACAAACCAACAAAGAAAATAATTAATAAATGAACAACCAAAAACAGTGGATTTTTGAGGGATGTCGAAACAAATTTGACATAGTCTAGCCTAGTTTTGTTATACATGGTCTGGATAGACAAGCAGATGCTTCAGGCTAGTTTTTAAGAAGATTGAGAGAGAGAGAGAGAGAGAGAGAGAGAGAGAGAGAGAGAGAGAGAGAGAGCGAGCGCGAGGGGAATGGACTGAAGGGGATTCATTAAAATGAACCCTAAACATTTGTGTCTTTCATTAACCTGATTATTATAAGTACGTTTTAGCTCCTGTCAGTTAGACTTACATTACGTGCTCATGCAAACACACACACACGTGGGCACACACACATCCAAGAATGCAAAACAAAAACACAAACAAACACACACACACACATACATACACATACACACACAGGTGTGCCCTAAAGATTCATTCATCATTCAACCCCACTGTTACCCTACCCACTAGCCTTTTGAGGCGTAGCAGCACCTCCATGTCACCATGGTAACACAGTGATCCAGTTAACACCATAACACACATGATCTTCAGTTCCCCATATGTCTGGACTCCGGAGCCATAATGCATCAAGTCTCACGTCACTCATGTCAACCAATCTAGGCCTGTCATTCCGGAGAAACTGCTAAACTGTGTGAAGGACAATGGAGAAGCTGGAAGACAGTGAAGCTAGAAACAGATGCTTTCCCCCACTGGAGATAGCTGATCAGAGATGTAAATATAGTCCATTGTGAGCTATGCTTCAGGCTGTTCTGTTCTGGAACATTCTCTCTTTGCAACTTCTGTCATTCTTTTTATCTTTCTTTTTTATTCATTCATTCATTCATTCATTCTTTCTTTCTTTCTTTCTTTCTTTCTTTCTTTCTTTCTTTCTTTCTTTCTTTCTATCTTCTTCTCCTTTCAATGTCTCCAGCCCCCATTTCATCTTTTCCATCCTGTCCTCTAGTTCTTTTTGCTTTAGTGTGGTCTCATTGATTTGGGAGCTTTTGGAGCTCCTCCTTAAGAATCATCTGAGGGTTTTTTTTTTGTGTGTGCGCTGCCAGTATCTTTGATCTGACTTTGAACACACAGAGGGGGTAAGTGTTGGGCGATGGAGAGAGATGTTTGTAGTGCCAGATAAAAAACGGACTCTCTCTCTCTCTCTCTCTCTCTCTTCTCTCTTTCTCTCTCCCTCTCTTTCTTTCTCCCTCTCTCTCTCTCTCTAGTCTAGCACACTCTTCAAAGCAGAAGTATAGCAGCAGAAGTGGAGAGCAACCTGGGTTGCTGACTTTGCTAAACGCCCTCTTTGTGTGGTGCCCCAAAGTGTGTGTCTTCATCTCTTAAAAACTGTGTGTGTGTGTGTGTGTGTGTGTGTGTGTGTGTGTGTGTGTGTGTTTACGGCTCTGCATGTATGTGTATGTGGCTATACATATGTGTGTTTCCATCTTTCTCTCTCTGTACCTTTTCTGTACCTCTCTGTACCTTTTTTTGGACAAAAATGAAAACACAACAGTGAACCGCGGCAAACCGACCCCCCAGAATCTTTCCCATAGAAACAATCACTGGGACACCATGTCAGGGGAAGAAAACACAGGTCAGTCTTCACACTGAATGAGTCCAACAGTGGCTGCCCTGCCATGAAAATCAATGTTCACTGCAGTCTTGCAATCAGTCAGTCGTGCATAATGGAAAAACACGCAACAGATTTTCTTGTCAAATGACTTGACAGCTGGGCTAAAAGATGTTTCTTTTTGTTACCAGTAAGGAAGGGCAATCTGTAGTGATATTGGGAGTTGCTGTGAGTGATCCCTTGCTCTTTGCAATCCCTAGTGTGTGAGTGTGTGTGTGTGTGTGTGTGTGTGTGTGTGTGTGTGTGTGTGTGTGTGTGTGTGTGTGTGTGAGAGTGTGTGTGTGTGTGTATGTGTTTCAATGCTTTTCTGTTAGCCTTTTCTCCTTACAGGTGCTGCCTGCAGCATTGATCACAGTATACTACAACAACAGATTCTGCATTTTTATTTTCCGGACTGATGCTGATTGAACCTCCTGTTGGTGCTGTACCCTTCCCCTCTCTCCAGTCTCCCTCTCTTCCCCCCTCTCTATTTCTCTCCAGTCTCCCCCTCTCCAGTCTCCCTCTCTATTTCTCTCCAGTCTCCCTCTCTATTTCTCTCCAGTCTCCCTCTCTATTCCTCTCCAGTCTCCCTCTCTCCAGTCTCCCTCTCTATTTCTCTCCAGTCTCCCTCTCTCCAGTCTCCCTCTCTCCAGTCTCCCTCTCTATTTCTCTCCAGTCTCCCTCTCTATTCCTCTCCAGTCTCCCCCTCTCCAGTCTCCCTCTCTATTTCTCTCCAGTCTCCCTCTCTCCAGTCTCCCTCTCTATTTCTCTCCAGTCTCCCTCTCTATTTCTCTCCAGTCTCCCTCTCTCCAGTCTCCCTCTCTCCAGTCTCCCTCTCTATTTCTCTCCAGTCTCCTCTCTATTCCTCTCCAGTCTCCCCTCTCTCCAGTCTCCCTCTCTATTTCTCTCCAGTCTCCCTCTCCGGTCTCCCCTCTCTCCAGTCTCCCTCTCTTCTTTAATGCTCCTTCTCTCTCAGTCTAAGATCCACGGCATATGGTCTACTGCACACACACACACTTCCTATCGTCCTCTCCAAAGAGCCGGTTTACTCTGGCAGAGAGGAAATCACGCTGGGCCTCACCAGGGCACACAGATTAACCGGGCACAGGACGGTGGCACAGATGCCAGCGGTTCCCACTAAAGTCATGCCTGCCTGGCCAGGCAGAGGTCTGAGCTGCTCTGAACACCTTGCTTTGCAAACACCAAATAGTGACCTGGGCACGGCTCTCACACCCACCAACACCCAAAACATACCAGGGGCACAGACGCCATTCCAGACCCCTGCAGAGAGGCCCCCTGGTAGACCCCAGTGGTGCCTGGCGCGTCGTTCTAGAACCCTGCAGGGCACGTTTCACTGAATGAGGCAGGGGTATGGATTATTTGGCTGTGTAAAGGAGCTTTGACATGCACAGGAGTGGTACTGATGGCCTCTACTTTTCCCTCTCCCCCCTCCATTTTGCTTTCTTGCCTCACCCTGCACTCTCTCCACTCCTATGGTGTTCATCTGTTCACAAAGAGACATACACACATACACACACACACAAACAAACAAACATACATACAAACAAACACACACACACACATTCACAAACACAGACTGCAGATTTGGATCGACACATATAGCCACAGGTGTTGTGGAGGATTGGTGTGGCAAAGAGCTCCTTACAGCGCAGGGACTTGGGTCAATGACCTGCGATGTCGCCATGGCAACGCCACATCCCATTCGGCTTTCCGTGTGGGACTGCTGCCGCCACCTGATGTCTTGTGCCCCGCAGATTTGACTGTGGCTTTCAGGGATGTGTGATTGGCTCAACACCCCACAGCTGTGCCTACCAAACCAGCTCTCTCCTGGGGAGACACACTAATACCCACCCACTCTTTGCTCTCAAATCAAACAAACACACAACTGTATTAAAAAGTAATTAATGCCATCGCTCACAAAAAAATTTAACCTATAAAGTTATGCTAAAATTGATAACTGACAATATGATATTTACCAGCAGGATAAAAGTCAATACAATGGACTTGACAGAAAACACTGATCTACTCTATCTCACTAGCTGTTGAACACACACACACAGACAGACACACACACACACACACACACACACACACACACGCACACCCACACACAGTGGTAGCGCAGGTGCAATGAATGCCTCCTCTGGACGTGCCGTCTTTTCCATCTCAAGCGCTTTAAGTCATTCTCTCTCTCTTTCTCTCTCTTTTCATTTTCTGAATTCGAAATGTGCCTTTGCACTCTCTCATCTCCACCTTCTCTCGACTCACTTTGCCCTTCTCTTTCTATTTTAAATGTCACTCCCTTCTTCCTCTCATCCCTCGCTCACAGTTTCTCACAATGCTTCTTATCTCCTCCAATCTCAGCTTCTCCACGTCTACCTCCCTCCTGTCCCTTCCTCATTCTTTTCTCCCTCCCTCCCTCCCTCCCTCCCTCCCTTTCTCCCTTCCTCATAGAAGGCCCAACTACCCACCACCTCTGAAAGGGACAGTACAGGACTGCCTCTGTGTGTACGTACAGACGTGGACAAAATTGTTGGTACCCTTCTGTTAAAGGAAGAAATAGCCACAATGGTCACTGAAATAACTTGAAACTGACAAAAGTCATGATAAATAAAAATGTACTGAAAATTAACTAATGGAAATCAGACATTGCTTTTCTATTGGGGTTCAACAGAATAATAATAATAATACAAAGTAAAAAAAAAAGAATTAAACTGGCCTGGACAAAAATGATGGTACCCCTAGAAAAGATTGAAAATAATTTGACCATAGGGACATGTTAATCTAAGGTGTGTCCTCTAATTAGCATTACAGGTGTTTTTAAACTTGTAGTCAGTCAGTCTGCCTATTTAAAGGGTGAAAAGTAGTCACTGTGGTGTTTTCCCTCATTGTGTGTACCACACTGAACATGGACCACAGAAAGCTAAGGACAGAGTTGTCTCAGGAGATTAGAAAGAAAATTATAGACAAGCATGTTAAAGGTAAAGGCTATAAGACCATCTCCAAGCAGCTTGATATTCCTGTGACTACAGTTGCACATATTATTCAGAAGTTTAAGGTCCAGGGGACTGTAGCCAACCTCCCTGGACGTGGCCGCAAGAGGAAAATTGATGGCAAATTGAAGAGACGGATATAACGAATGGTAACCAAAGAGCAGAGAACAACTTCCAACGAGATAAGAGGTGAACTCCAAGGTCAAGGTACATCAGTGTCAGATCGCACCATCAGTCGCTGTTTAAGCCAAAGTCGACAGAGGAGGAAACCTCTGTTCAAAGCAAATCATATAAAAGCGAGACTGGAATTTCCCAAAATGCATATTGACAAGCCACAGGGCTTCTGGGAGAATGTCCTTTGGACAGATGAGACAAAACTGAAGTTATTATAAACTTTCACGTTATTTCAGTGAACATTGTGGGTTTTTCTTTCTTTAGCGGAAGGGTACCAACAATTTTGTACACGTCTGTACGCACACCAGCATATCTAGGCTAGCGCTGTCATTAACATTTTCATTAACAAAATGGACATATTATCAGACTTATGGATAGATGTTATATAGTTGAGTAATTTCTACAATTTCTACGCTTTTTTTTTTTTGACTCCTTGACCTTTTGTACACGCAGTATCTTTTGTAAGATCATTTGTGCTGGTGTAAGATCATTTGTGCATTTCTACAATTTCTACGCTTTTTTTTTTGACTCTTTGACCTTTTGTACACGCAGCATCTTTTGTAAGATAATTTGTGCTGGTGGATATGTGCATGTTTCTGTGCAATTGTCAATGCGGTTCCTCACAGAGTCTAGCGTACGAGCTTGAGAGAGTGAGTGTGAGTGAGTGAGAGAGCGAGTACGAGAGTGAGTGTGTGTGGTTTAAGTATATATACAGTACATGTCTATGTACTTATGTACACATGAACTTTTGTTTTGAGCAGTTGGGCACAGTGTGTGTGTGTGTGTGTGTGTGTGTGTGTGTGTGTGTGTGTGTGTGCATGCGTGTGTGTGATCTGGCTTTTGTTAGTGGCTGGA
Organism: Sprattus sprattus; assembly: GCF_963457725.1. Lineage (NCBI taxonomy): Eukaryota > Metazoa > Chordata > Actinopteri > Clupeiformes > Clupeidae > Sprattus > Sprattus sprattus. The sequence continues at coordinate 11,161,171 of NC_137922.1, read as the reverse complement.
GGTGAGTGACAGCTTGGAGGCAGCAACCATCACGCTCTCTTGCCTCCTTTCTTAAAATAGCCGTAGAGAGAGAAACACAAACACACAGAGAGAGAGAGATAGAGAAAAGGAGAGGGAAGGAGAGATATTTCTCTCTCAAAGAGGACAAAGAGAGACTCCACTGGTATTTTACTCTAAAGCATTGGTATAAGCAGAGAGAAGGAAAGAGAGGAGAAACACAGAGAGAAGGAAAGAGAGGAGAAACACAGAGAGAAGGAAAGAGAGGAGAAACACAGAGAGAAGGAAAGAGAGGAGAAACACAGACAGAAGGAAAGGGAGGAGAAACACAGACAGAAGGAGTGCAAGTCAGGGCGAGGTATACAGACAGACAGAATGGGTAAGGGGGCCTCTCTAAGGCACAGGCATGCTGGGCTCGATAATAGCGCTGCAGACAGATGCATTTTTAATGGTGTTTCGAATAAGAGCAGCAGAGTCCCCTGGAAGTGTGTGAGATGGACACGCGCCTGACACACACACGCACACACACACACACACACACACACACACACTAAAACACACAGACACACTCATACACCGACACACACACACACACACGCACACACATAGACAAACAAACGTGCGCTAGCTTTACAGCACTGACACACAGACAACAGACACAGACACAAACACAGACACAGACACAAACACACAAACACACAAACACGCACACACAAACATACATGTGCTAGCTTTACAGCACACACACACGCAAACACAGACACACACACATGTGCTAGCTTTACACCACACACACACAGACACAAACACACAGACACACAGACACCAACACACACACATACCCACACACACACACACACACACAAAAACACACAGTAGACGAAGTGCAAGTGTGTTTTGGTGCATAATAGATAATAATAATAGATAATCTTACCCTGGATGGTCCTCTGTAAATACACCGCAACTGATCCCAGGCTTGACTCTGCTGTGCATCCAATGTAGCCTCACACGTCAGCTAGAAACATAGACACACACACACCATGTATCAAAACAAATGCAGTGCGCACACAAGCAAGCGAACTGAAAACATAAACATCACATGATAATCTGCCTATCGTCATAGTGCCTGACATAAACATGACAAAAACATTATAACATTCATATGAACCCAGTCATGTGTCACAAACATCCATTATAACATTTATATGAACTGACTCATGTGCCACAAACGTCCATTCAAACAGTGTTTTTTCTCAGGCTCGACATAACGGAGTAGGCTGGTAAAAAAAAATCGAGATATAAACTGAATGTCTAATCAAACTTTACGTAACCTTAAATTACTAAAGCAGACTAAAATATACAAACAAGCTGATTTTATAGTGATTACACTGATTGATGCATGTTGCACACTTTCCCGGTATGAATTTCCCCTGTGTGAGAATGTGTGAGTGTGTGTGTGTGTGTGTGTGTGTGTAAGTGTGTGTGTGTAAGTGTGTGTGTGTAAGTGTGTGTGTGTGTGTGACTCCAGGAGTTAAAATGTCAGGGGAAATTCGTACATTTCATGGTTGATGTGAAAAGCCTTGCATATTTAATTTTTTTAACTCTCCTGTGAAAAAAAAAATTGATTGGCACCTGATAAAACAAATACAAAAAAAGCAGTAAAAGTCAAATCACTGGGAGTTAATTGCCAGCATTAAGAATGACATTTCCTGTGTTGATCGTGAGAGATGGCTGTCGTCGGGGACGACTGAGTAATTACTGACAGGCAGAGCTGGCAGGCTGGGGGGACAGGATAAAACAGATCTGTGAAGAGATGAGAGGCAGCTATGCGTCACTTTCCCCCATGGTGGATAGGAACGTCATCACAGGACTTTACATAACAACACACATCCCTTTGAGATTACACTGCCACTGGGTTGTGTGTTGGTCAGTGAAACAGACTTGTGTGTTGGTCAGTGAAACAGACTTGTGTGTGTGCGTATTTGTGTGTGTATTAGGAAAGACTAAACGACTCTGACATGATAAGTCACAGGTGTGTATGCACCTGAGTGCACAGCACAGGTATTCATGAGTGCTTTCCTTAGAGGCATGGCTACATTTGGCTGCGTTGCACTTAGACTTCACTGGACACTGACCCCATGACCTTGGTCCTGTTACCTCTCATAGAATTACCATACAGAGAGGCCTCGGGCTGAGAAAACAGATAATGTGCGGTGGCAATATCAGCAACAGCAAACCTCGAACATCGAACCTCTGTCTCAAGGCTGTACAGGTCTTTTTAGAGGTCTTTTTATGGAACCTTTTGGCACACAAATATTTGTAATACAACTGACCTTTTTATTTCTTTGAACTTGACTGTTTACTGTCGCACCATTTATGAGGTTCATTTAAAGAGGCTAATGTGATTTCATGCTAACTCCATGAGCACTTTTAATAAAATGATCTGTTCAGTTGAGATCACTTCATTAGGACCCCTGGGAACTCAAGGGATGTTAAGGCCTAATCAAGGACTGCAGACCTCTTGAAATGGCCACCAGAGCAAGCGGACACTTCCAGTGTCTGTTGAGCATAGTAAGTGCTCCTGCAGAAATACAGCTCTCCTTCTGAACCTTAACTGTGACAGTGTCAATTAAGTAGTGACCTTTTTGCTGAGCGTTACACTAATATTTCCAGGTCCATACAGCTTTAAACTCTGCAACCCTGCAATGCACCTATGCATTCAGCTAACTAAATCACTCAATAACTCCGGCAAGAACAATGGGCCTCATTCCCATTTGTGAGAAATCGTTGGTAATTGCATTCACATCAACTCTACATACATCCTTGGATTTAAATAATTATAATAATAATAAATAAATAAAAAATACATTTGTATCATTTATAGTCATGATTCAACGAGGCATCGTGATGTCCTAAAATAAATAAAAGCACTACACGAACACTGCAAATGTGAATAAATAAATAAGTTGCTTTCGCGTGACTTTGGTTGATTCTGACTGCACACGCTTTCAATTTAAGAATCATCTGAGAACACGTTGGCTGTGTAAGAAAACATTTTCAGACATTCATGAATCAGGTGTAGGACTTTTCTTGCGTTGGTCTTCCGAAAGTCCGTAACAAAACATTTGAGGAGAAATTTCAGAAATGCTTTGAGAATGAGGCCCAATGTATGTTTATCAATTACTTTCAATTGAATGGATTTTCAGCACAGCCTTAAACAACCAATGCTGTCTCTGCCACCATAGGTCTACAAAATGGCTGCCGTTTCTCCATGCTACTATGCAGCTGTTTCTCTGATACCCCTTTTCCACCACTGTGGAGATGAGTGGATGTGCCAAGGACTGGGGGAGGGGAGTGGGATGGGCTCTCCTTGCGTCTTCTGCTGTCCATCATTCTTCTCCTCTAGGTAGGAGGCATGTGGAGGAATGACAGACTACCCGCAGCTCTCTTCCTGTAAAGACGCCGAGCCCACGTGTATTTTCAAAACCACGCCATCCACTTCAGCCAAATTGTATTCTTATAATAGGGCACACAGCAGGTGGCGCTCATATTTTCACCAATCGATTCCTCCAGGAAGATTTTTTTTTTTCTTTTCTTCATTTACATGCAGAGCCCTCTGATAAAGACCAGAATTATCACGTACTGTGAGGAAAACAGGACTTCTGGGAAGAAAATATTATACTATTCACCACTCTCGGTTCTTACAAAAAGCTAAGATAACAGACCTTCCTGAAATAAACCCACCAACGAGCAGAATCCAACATTCAGCCCTTACTTTGTGCTGCTGTATTTGTGTGTGCTATGATCTCTGTGGGAGGGTCTCTTAGAGCAGAACGGATCACTGTCTGCCTGGATGTGTGGCCACACTGTGTCATTTGCATAACTGTGATTAGTATTACATCGGCGATAACTGGAAATGCTGGGTAATTACTGCCTCTTAATTATAGTCATTTTTGGCCCGCTGCTTAAAAATGAATGTACATATGTGTGTGTGAGTGTGTGTGTGTGTGTGTGTGTGTGTGTGTGCATATGTATGTGTGTGTGTGTGTGCAAAATGTACATATGTGTGTGTGAGTGTGTTTGTGTGTGTGTGTGTGTGTGTGTGCACGCAAGAGAGAGAGAGAGAGAGAGAGAGAGAGAGAGAGGGAGAGACACAGAGAGTAAACTAGAGAGAGAGAAGGCGAGGGTGTTAGAGAGACGGGTCGTGTGAGGTTGGGAAGTGGGGAGAGGGAGGAGGTTGACCGTTAAGTTCAGGCCACTTTTTCTTTGCACCGTCACTTTTAATGAAGAGCTTCATGGCTTGAAGGAGAGGCACATGAATACTAAACAGACCAATGGGGTGGGGGATAAAGGTACAGACAGAGACAGACAGACAGACACACAGACAGAGAGACAGAGCGAGAGACTGAGAGAGAGAGAGAGAGAGATAAAATGAAGGGCAGGTGGAGAGAGACCCTGTCAGCAATGGTTAAGAAGGGAGGGATAGGGGGAGAGGTGGAGAGAAAGAGAGGAAGTGACCCTGTGACTGATGCAATCAGCAGCAGCCTAATTCCCCATCTGAACGAAAAGAGAGATGAGAGAAAAGTCGGGAGAGGAAATGAGAGAGCGAGAGTGAGAGAGGGAGGGATTTTTCTGCGCTATATGGATGAGTGCACTGACATTTTGTGAAGAGACAGCCACGTTCAGGCTTTTAGTTTCAGACATTCACTGTTCTGCCCTTTTAACCACACTGTCGACCGTGAAAAAGAAAATGTGTCAGGGCCTCGCCGTCTTCACAACAACTTGCAATTTAGAAAAACTTCAAATAAACAAAGAATATATAATTCAGGGCACTCAGGGCCTCGCGTACATGTTTAATTGCATTAAGTATGAGAAGGTAGCTCTATGTCATCATTCTAATCATCTACTTAATTGAAAGTCAATGAAGATTTAGTTGCCAAATAAATAAATCATCATCAGGAGCCTCCTGACACTTTCTAGTTCCACTTTAAAGGCAGTGAAGAAACAGAATAAATGAAATAAAGGAAGAGTAAAGACAGACGAGAGATGAGAGGAACGACTTGAAGAGTACAGCCACCTTATAAGAAAAGAAGATGACCTGTAACCTGGGAGGCTTTCAACAGATTACACAGATGGATTAAACCATGCTAATCTGACATAATCTGTCCTAATCTTATTTAATTCCATTGTGAGGCGGCTGCGTGGATTTACCTTCTTCCCCGAACCTTCTCCAACTCCCCTGTGGGCTGATGTCACACGGTTCTGTAGACAGAGAGAGAGAGAGAGAGAGAGAGAGAGCGAGAGAGAGAGAGAGAGAGAGAGTGAGAAATAGAGACCTTACATGATGTAATTGAAGAGGACTGTCATCTGCAAGAAACTCTCAACAAGAAGGGGAAACCATGAGGAAACCATGGCCACTACCAGAGAGACACACACATGTGCTCATGTGTGTGTGTATCTGTAGTAGTTTGACTGCTTGTGTGCATGTGAATGTGTGTGTTATATGCTGGTTTGGCTGCAGTGGTTTAAATGTGAATGAGATGCTTGTATATGATGGTATATGTATCTGGGTGTTTGTGTCTCTTGTAGTTTGACTGATTGAGTGAGTGTGTGTGTGTGTGTGTGTGTGTGAATGCGCTGTGGTGCCTTTCTGTGTGTTTGCGGAATGTGTCATACAGCCTCCGGGCTAATTGCCTTGATGATGTGTTCTCTGACTTCTCTCTGATCACAGGTTGGGAAAGGTGTTGTTGTTACGTGACATTATTATGGCTGGGAGCATTTCCCGAAACGAATGACGCAAAAATGCTTCGGTTCCCTTGAGCCTGACTCATTTAATTCATACACACATTTATGTGATCCTCAGCTCATAAAGTGTAAGACAAATTCCGTTTTACTCCTACCCAACAGTAGCCTTTGAGGTGTGCCCAGCTGCTTCATCTCACTGACCTGTGCGAGCGAAGTGGCCCTGCCTCGGCCCGTCTCCATGGCGCCGCGCTCCGAGCTCCGCCCACCCTGGCTGGAGGTGCATTTGTAGCAGCTCCAGCCCATAGGCCCCGCCCCCGGAACATCCTGCTCCTTCCTCTGCAGGCACTGGCAGTGGTACAGGTGACCGCAGCTACAGGAAACAGGAAGAGTTAGCACGCTTAGCACAGGAGTAGTTGGGGCCGCATTCAATTGTTAGCTGACAACAGCTAAAAATAACTATAATTACAGACATGACTAGCTGTTAAGAAAAGGCTCTTCAAAATGTCCATTAGTGGGTCAAACAATAACTGAACATGTGTGTTGGCGTATCTTATTGTGTGAGTGTGTGTGTGTGTGTGTGTTTGCACTAATCTCTTAGCTGTGGTGATGTTTCTTGTGGTGCTGGAGGCATCGATTTTATTGGTCCAGACTTTGTGTGTCTGTGTCTGTGTCTGTGTGAGTGAGTATGTGCAGGTGAGAATGTCTGTATGTGTGTGTGTGTGTGTGTGTGTGTGTGTGAGGAGGGGGGTCAGAGGGAGTGTTGGGTGTGTGTGTGTGTGTGAGAAAGGGGGTCAGAGGGAGTGTTGGGTGTGTGTGTGTGTGTGTGTGTGTGTGTGGAGGGGGTTCAGAGAAAGAGTGTGTGTGTGTGAGCACCTGAAGATAATGATCTCCTCCTGGCTCTCCTGGCGTCTCTTGTACTGCTGAAGGCAGATGTTGCAGTGGTCCTGGCGTGGGTGCAGCCCTCGGCTCACTGCCGCGCGCAGCTGAGACAGAGACCAGTGCAAGTCTGAGTTGAGCAGGCTGGTGGTGGTCTCCAGTAGGGTCTGAGTTAGAGGGAGGAAGAGAGGAAAAGAGAGAGGGAGGAAGAGAGAGAGAGAGGGAGAGGGGGAGAGAAAGACAAGGGGTAAAAGAGAGTTGTGAATATATTGTTTCTTTTTTACCCTTCTGACATATGTTGTACAAGCCTCTTTATCTCAAGCTTTACATTGTATTTCATAGCCAAAACTATACTATAAATTGTTATGGTCATGCTAATTAAGCTTCTTTATTTCGAAAATTGAATTGAGAGGGGGGGGGGGATTATATGTGCGAGAGAGAAATAATCCAAGAGATTCATACATTTTTTAGTTCTATGGGATGGCAGCACTCCTACGCACACGGGGGCACTACCTCATACGATTTTATACATGGATTTGCACCCGACGCAAGGTTGGGAAACACTTGTGACGTGTGCACTTCAGACTCGTGTCTCACTGACGTAGTAGGAGGACAAAATGGATTACTATCAACTATCATGTCACCGGCTTGCACAAAAGAACAAGAAAAATTGATGAGACAGACAGGGAGAGAGATAGAGAGAGAGAGAGGGAGGGAGGGAAAGAGATGGGGAGTAACAGAGGCGGCTAGCTATTCCACTTCTTTCATATCACACCTTCAAATTCAGGTTCCAGTGAGTAACGGACAAGAGAGAAAAGACAAAGAGGTGTGAAGACCAGAAGAGATAAAAAAAAGGAATGAGAGGAAAAAGGCCTTGGAACAACCACTTGAAGTGGACACGGAGAGACAGATGAGACACTTGCGTTAGGTGCTGTATGTTGCTCCATCTGATTTCCTATCTGGAGAAGAAAATTGGATGGGGGGGGGGGTACTGCAAAAGGTCATGAGGTCACGTCTTTTCCAGTGGCCAGCAAGTGTAGGAAAGGATGATAGGGAGACATGCTGCCACATGATTAGAGTGTGTGTTGGTGTGTCAGGGGTGTGTGTGCTCGTTGCTCTCTCACACCCAATTTAACCTCCCTGTGACACCGAGTTTATTGTACCTGCATTGCTGTTTGAGGTCTAAGCTGCTACGGGGGATTGGGCAGTGTGTGTGTGTGTATGTGTGTGTGTGTGTGTGTGTGTGTGTGTGTGTGTGTGTGTGTGTGTGTGTGTGTGTCAAAGCAGTTTGTTTCACTCTATTACATCAGCAGCCATATACTGTTCTAGCTTGATGCGTGTGTGTGTGTGTGTGCTTGCGTGTGCATAAGTGTGTGTCTGTAAATGTCTAAACCCTATTTCATATGCAGGTCTGTTTAGTCTTACAGGTGTTCATGCTCAATACATTTAATATGTGCTTATTCCATTGAGAGATTTCCTAATGTTGCCAGGGTGTGTTCTTGCCCTGAACAAGAATGCTCCTCTGAATGTTTATGCTCAAGAAACCATAATCCATCTATCCACAATTCCTGAACTTGAACCATCTCGGCTGTCTAGTGTTCTTCCTCCTACTCCTTCCTCAGTCTGCAACAATACATCTCTATATGCATATCCTACTTCCCCCCCTCTTCAGCTATACATCCAGTTCACCCCTCCCCCTGTCTATCACTCTACTATCCACATTATCTGTCTCTCTGCCATGATCTCCACAGAGACTGAGCTGCACCAGCCTGTCAATCAATCCCCGTAGAGACACGGGAACCCTGGTGACAGAGCAGCCAATCAGAAACACTTGAGCTGATCGACTGGTGGCTGTCAAGAGACCTGGATGGATTACCAGAGGATGGTGACTTATTTTCACAGCAGAAAGCACAAACAACATGCAGGAAGAAAATGCGGGGAAGCAAGACGGAGAAGAACAGGGAATAGTGGCGAAGGACACTCTGCTCTGCTTCTCCTTCTGGAGGCAAAAACATCTTCCAACATGAAAAGAAATGACTAGAAAAGCACCTGTGCACATGAAAAAAGCAAGGCAACCTAGTCACATCAAATGGTTGAGATAAATCATCAAATCAAAAAAGTGCAGTAAAAAGCCCTCCAACAAGGCGATTAGTGAGCCCGTGACAGCTCTAGAATCTCCAACAGTTGAGAGAGTCTTAAATCTACTACTTTAAGTTTGGCATTGAAAAATAGAACATTAACATTGAAGCACTTGTATTGAATTAACTTGACACTGAACAGATGTCACACACATACATACACACACACAAACACTTTTCTACAAGCACATTGTCACGGACTTCAGGTGACACAGAGATGTAAGTGGACAGAGTTTATTGGTCTCAGCCAGTAAAGGGGGCACAGGGGGAAAAACGGAGAGAAGACAAAAGGTGAAATGGTATTTAACGCTAAGAAGATAGTCCAATAATATAATGCTCAGAAGTTAATGTCCAAAGAAACACAACAAAGGCAAACTAGGTAACCCAGGAACAGAGGAACACAGAAGCTAGGGTGATAATGCGGAGAGACAAAGTGATCGAACAGTCGACGAAAGAGACGTGAAAGATCACAGGATGTGAATAGTCCGGAGCTTGGATCTTTTGGGATAAGTCCTTTCGAAAACGAGGCCAGACACAGAAGTCAGGGGAGTGAGGAGTTTATTTGGTTGAGGGAGTGACAGGTGCAGGTAATCAGGCAATCAGGGGACTGGGAACGTGACTGAGGCAGGTGTGTTGAATCAGAAGGGGGCGTGGCAGGAGCAGGGCTCAGCGCTGGCATGACACGCATGTAATCTCGCATGATTTTATCCATCAGAATACTTCAAAGGCTTAATCTTTAAAAAGCCAACTTCAACAAGCCATTCCATAGTTACACTGTGGCTCCAAGCAGAAACCAGAAATCGAACAGAAACCTTCCTTCTCTTTAATAAGTCGTATCTTAAGTGAGGAAGTCTGAGCACTTCACATTGTCTCTGGAGTGATTAGCTCCAGCTGATGCAGAGCTAGACCCTGACTAACCACTGGAGACGCTGAGGGTCTTGGAGGGCCACTCCAATTAACGAGCACTTCTTAAAAAAAAGTGAACACTCATTTTCAGCTCTTAATTACACCATAACCCCATCAAACTCTCCCACCAGGGTGCCAAGCTGGGTTTTTAAGAAGTTTTTCGGAAGGAATCTGCTTAGAGAAACTTTTATAACCATGTTGGAAGATGGCCACGATGGAATTAGGCCTTCAGTCTTCAGAGCGTCAGTCTGTTTCCATGTGCATTGTATGTATGATGTATTTTTCTGCCCCTGGCACTGTTTACTGCATTTGTGAAGTAATAATTCATTTGGAGCGAGTTCATTGCTTATTGATTCTGAGTGAACTTGACATTAATACAAATAAGATGGTTATTTTTGAAATATTAACTTGGCTGTTAAGTGTCATATTGAATTGCTTTGTATAGTGAGACTATCATACTGAGACTGATACTCACAACTTAGCTGACACCAACACAAAGACACAAAGATACTTCAGACCCCTCTTCAATCCTATTTGTAAACTCCTTTTACTACTTTTCCCTTGCAGGTCAAGCAGAGTTTTTGCAAAGCACAGAGGCCTTGTGTTCTAGCTTCAGGAAGACGAGCGAACACACACACACACACACACACACACACACACACACACACAGACACACACACCCACACCCACACACAGGAGGGTGCGTTGTGCACTGTGCTCTCAGCAACACGTAATTCAGCTCATTCGCTCGCCTCCCATGCTCTGTTGACTTGGCTATTGTTTGTCTGATCTATTTAGCCGTCGCTCACAGCAGTGGGTGTCTGTCCTGCCAGTAGCCACTGACCTAGAGGACGACAACGGCATGTGGGGCTTTTGGAATGACAAACAAGACAAAAACAAAAAAGGAAATCGAGAAGGAAGAAAGTAAAAAAAAGGAAACAAAGGCAAGGCATTTTTGTAGTCGAATATTTATTTTTTGGGAAACACCTCTAACACACAGACACACACTCACAGACACACACACACAAACACACACACAGGAAGAGACCTTACCTGTTCATATGTGAAGGTGTCCAGCATGCCCAGAATCAAGCCTTGAATCTCTGCTAGTTTGCCTTTTCCATACACCGGATCCTGAGAGAGAGGGGGGGGGGGGGGGGGGGGGGGGGGGGGGGGGGGGTTGTGAGATAGAGTTAATAGAAAGATAAAAAAGAGGATAACCTGTGGAAATCAAGTTCACAGATTTCACCCAGGCCAAGAGTTATTTTCTAGTCTTCTCAGACAATCACACCCAAATCCAATTATACACATGTGCACACACACACATACACACACACACACACACTGCTTCACTCGCCTCTAATAAACACACACATGTGAGGTCAACTCATGAGAAGAAGCTGATTTGTAGTATATCTCTCTTTCTCACACTCTTTCTCTTCACCCTTATCACCTTTCTCCATCTCCTTCAGTCAATTTTACACTCTCAATATATTCCTCCCTCTCTGACTATATCTTTCACACATACGTTTGAGAAGAACCACACATATGCATGCAGGCGGGCGCGCACACACACACACACACACACACACACACACACACACACACACACACACTCAATCAGATATGGCCTTTCAGCTGGAAGTGACACTGACAGGCCTGGCTGCTTCAGAGCAAAATATGCAGCTCTGCACGAGTGCGCGCACACACACACACACACACACACACACACACACACACACACACACACACACACACACACACACACACACACACACACACACACACACACACACACACACACACACACACACACACACACACACACACACACATTTGCAGTATAACAAAGATAGAGAAAAATATAATGTTACTAAAGGAATTAATAAATCTAATAAAAAATATTGACTCTACTGTGTAAGAGACTGGCAATGGATCTATATTCTCTGCAACCCTATGGTAGTGGATTAAATGATATACAATCACATGTTCAGCATACTAATCTAAGAATATGGCTGTGCGGTAAAATGTTTGTTAAATGCTTACTGTTTCCTGATAAACAGTGTGATAAATA
>NC_137922.1:11141935-11144435 GCF_963457725.1 Sprattus sprattus | reverse complement strand
CTGGTTCCATTCTTCAGAACCTTTGGGTCTCAGATTGGAAGCAAGTTTACTCACTTCCCATCCTTCCATTCCTTCGATCTATATTTGATATGGCCTTCTTTCTCTCAATCTTTGATTTTCTTTCTCTACACACAATCCTTGACATCCATCCTCACTCATTCATCTATCTATCATCCTCCCTGGCTTGCTCCTTTGAATAGTTACTGAATAAGACATGATATTTCTGTACATTGTTATTTGTCCGTGCGGTTTGTGGTTGGCTGTAATGTGACAACAGATTGGAACCATGGAGGCTCTAACCTTGAGCAGCACCTGGAAGGCCCCCTGGATATCTCCCTTCTTCTCCAGCAAGAAGGCAGTGGCCTCGTGCAGCTGGTGCTGCTTCGTGATCTGTGATTGGACCAGAGGCAGGAAACAGGAAGTGAGTGTGTCAGCAGAATCAGCCGACTGACAGAAGAATGTGTGGCTTGGTACTGAAGGCACTGACTACAAGAAATCCAGAGAGATAGAGGGGAGGGAGAGAGAGAGGGAGAGAGAGAGAGAGAGAGAGAGAGAGAGAGAGACCTGGGGCCTAGTATGAACAAAACAAAAATATTGATCTTTCAAACAAGATTCAGGTAAGAAGTGTACATACATGTGTACATTAGGACCAAATTAAGTTGAACACAAATATTTTAAAAGGACAAGACCAGGTCCAAAACACAGAACATATTTGACTCAAACTCTGAGACAAATATTACGAACATCTGAAAACAAACCACAAAGCAAAATGAAATGCTATACTCTCTAGACAGAGAATAAACATAGGCAGATAAAATAAAATAAAACTAAACTATCTATCTAAATAAAAGAAACTTGAGAAATATATCTATGAAATACAGACTCTGTGAGCTCCGCTTAGCAATAGAAAGTGGCAGACACTAAAAGCCTTGGTTGCCAAGAGACAAACATCTGTGTCAGCAGTGCAAAGACATTGTCCTTGAGGCACAGCTGCATACCTTAAGTGGAAAACATTCCAATCATTCCGTGATTGCTACTTCACAAAATGTCAAGAAAAACACCCCAGTTTATTCATTCACCAAACCTTAATTACCCGCTGAAAATAAAGAAAGCTGTACTGTAGATGCGCAACCTGTTCTCACTTTGTCAGACTATCTGAGGGACACATTTTCACACACCAAGTAAAATTCAAACTTTACGTTCAATATAAAACCGAAGACCACACTCAGAGAGAAGCACACATACGAGCAGTCACAGAAGACTCATAGATACGCACGCATGCACACACGCACGCACGCTAGCACACACGCACGCACACTAGCACGCACGCACACGTTCTACCTATCCTACTAATTAAAACAAAAATCATATGATAAATCCTATCCTACCATTACCAATCCGATTATTATACTGTTTCTATTCTACTTAATTCTGTTTCTACTTTAATGTATCCATTTTATTCTCTGATTAGATGTTCTTTGAATTGATTGACTGCTTTGGCAAATCAAATGACCTATTTGTCATGCCAATAAAGCTCCTTTGAATTTGAATTGACAGAGAGAGAGAGAGTGGGTGGAAGTAAGAAAGAGAGAGAGAAGAAAGGGAGGCCTCTCTACCTACCAAGCAATTGTCTCAGAAAGAGAGAGTTAACCTGAAAACAGCTGACTCTAAAGCCGTCCCTATCCTGGGCATGCACACCAGATCACTGCCATATCTGTTCTGGAGTCAGTTGCCATCTGGGGAGACACTAAGGAGGGCCAGTGTGTGCTTCAGCTAGAGGCCCACACTTTCTCTGTCAGGCACTGGAGTGTGTGTGTGTGTGTGTGTGTGTGTGTGTGTGTGTGTGTGTGTATATGAATAAGTGATTGACTGTGAGTGAGTGAGTACGTTAATGTGCACATGTGCCAACATTCAGGCTAATAGGGGCAGCTGATGGCAGGCATCTATTGTTATTCAGACATTGTGAATGCATAGAGTCTCTATGGCAACAGCAATTACCCACAGTTAGCATTTAATTAGCTCTGTTATCACCGACATAGGCTCCACGGTGCTATTGGTAAGACCGTTCAACATAACAGTAGCTACAGCCCAATTAGTTCTTCCTCATGAAAAGAAGTATAAACCCCGCTGAAAGAAAGACAGGGTCGGAGAGATGGAATGGTGTGTGTACGTGTGTGTTTGTGTGTACGTGTGTTTGTGTGTGGGTGTGAGTGTGCGTGTGTGTGTGTGTATGTGTGTGGGGGGGGTGATAGGGTGGTAAAGCATGTCCTCTCACGGCTTGCCGCACTGATCAAATATTTATTAGCTGCCACTGCCTGTAAAACTCTATTGATCCCGCCGGCACTGCGGAGCCAGAGCCAGGAGGGCGGGGAGAAGGCACTGGTCTATCTCCTCATCTCTCCCCTTCTCTCAAGATACTATACTGTCTGGGCAGGCAATTTACTGGTCAGGCCTTTCCCATAATGACCCAAAAAGCACATTAAGACAGCATTTTCAAAAT
>NC_137922.1:11131935-11134435 GCF_963457725.1 Sprattus sprattus | reverse complement strand
AAGTACACACACATATATATATATTAAAGAGAGAATGTCAACTCAACTATTGACTAGAAGTTTCCAATAATTTAACAGGAGAGTGCCTGCTTGAAGGGCATTGTCAGGGTGTTGAATCAAGCCCTGAAGGTCAGCCAACCCCTTCAGGATGGGGGTGGGTGGTGGTGCTATTGGTGTTATAATGATGCTATAGTGGTCTGTATTAATCTGAGCACCTGCTCTGAGGGGAGGGGGGGGGGGGGGGGGGGGGGGGGGTGGTGTTTCTGCAACAGTGTGAGGCAGTAAGTTGAGGCCCCCATGATCACTGAGGGGGCTTACATCAAATCGACTGCACTCCGAACTACACACACTCCCAGCAGCAGAGGAGAAGTGCAGACTGTAAAACTGAGGCAAGGGGAGTTGGAGTGTGTGTGTGTGTGTGTGTGTGTGTGTGTGTGTGTGTGTGTGTGTGTGTGTGTGTGTTTGAGTGTAGTTGTCTGTGAGTGCGCATGTAATGTATGTGTATATGCGTGTGTATACTGCATGTGTAGGTGAGTGTGCGTGAGACTTACAATTCGGCCTTTTCTGCCAAACCTAGCAGCCGCACCTCATCAAACTGTACAACACCTCCCACCTGCAGGAGTTCCAGCAGCACCTATAGACCAATCAAAGCACAACATAGGGGTCACCTGACCTGAGCTAACCTGTGTATGTGTGTGTGTTTGTGTGTGTGTGTGTGAAAGATACATCTGCGATAAATATCTCTTTTTGTATGTATGCACATACCTGCTGTCTCTCTGTGTGTCTTGAATCATCATCAGAGCTACAGAGAAAATCTAAAACCTGTAGGAGGGAAGAAACAAACCCACACACACACACACACACACACACACACACACACACACACATACACACACACACACACACACACTTCACACTTAATTTCGTGTCACTTTAGAACAACAAAGACACAAGCAGACACAAAACACAGCGGCTGAACTCCGACTGAACTAGCTAAAGAGAGAACACAGAAGCCTCCGGATCCCAGTGTAATTGTTCCTCGCAGGCAGGCCACTGCCGTCGGATGGCTGGGGATCAGGACAAATCAGAGTGGCGCTTTGGTGGTTCTGTTCAGCCGGAGAGCTGTGAGCGGCTGGCACAGTGCGGCGTGGCGGCGCAGTACGACACATCACTGGCACGCGATAATGAGCTCTCGGCAGCGGGGGGAGAGGCAGCCAGACACCTTTAATGTGCCACGGCTATTTTTACGGCATGTGTGATGAGATATACTGTAAAAAAGAGAACAAGCCGTGCCATCATCTGCTCAACAACACCAGCTGTTTTTTTGCCCACATAAGTCACTGCTTTTCTGTTAGAACAAGAGAGCTCAAAAGTTTTGGACTAATTTAAAAGCAGACTTTTTGGGAATGACTCCCTCGGACATTTTGTTTGGCTTTGCTCAGCGTTTAGCAGACATAAAAAAACCGAGTGTCAAGAGAGCACTGATTGGAGATCAGTGAACACTCAGAGGACCAATGAACAAGCTTCCTCAATGCACTGCTCTCTGGACTCTTTTACGGTAAGGTTTTTTTACGTTATGTTTATGTTTTCATGCTGGGCTTGCAGTCTGGTACTGTTTATGCTAACACATCTCTTCCCAGTTCAAACAACATTCATAAAACCCTATAGCTAACATGAAGTTGTTATTGTTGGGGTGGCAATAACTGCTGTGGTCGTAAATAACATACTACTAATGAACTAATGGTTGCCATGGTCACCAGCAATAAATTGCCAGATTTATCTCTCTGCCTCTGCAACAACAAACAACACTCTTAAGCAGCCTTGGCCCATAATCAGTGGCGATTTTAGCCTGAAATTTCTTGGTGGGGCAATTTTGTATGACGTCATGTCATCGTCATAATCATAGAGGTAGCTGATTAGCTGGTAGCTGCCAGTAGGCCTATATAGACCAGTTAGATAAACTATGGGCTACATTTTGAGTGCCAGCAGGGAACAGAAATCCTATTTCAAATACATTTCACATGCTTTAGCGCTCAGCACGGCACAAAGATGTTGCCTATAATACAGCATTAAAGTAAAATGATTGCAACAAATTTAAAAGATTACATAGCTCAAATAACTTGCATAATTTAGTAAGCTTGTGGCACATGTGTGGCATTCAATATGAAGCAAAAGGCACAACTGAAACAGATAACAGCAACAAACATGCTGTCTTTCTGTCATACTGCCCCACCGCTCAATGTTAACTTTGGCCTGTGTGGTTCACGCTCATTGGTGTTTCCATGGTAACAGTGGGGCGGCGTGGGCCTGTGCCCTACAGGAAACCTGAAACGTTGCACAGAGCAAGCACCATTGACATATAAACGTTCATTCATGTCTATGGCAAGCACACAGGCAGAAAAACACACAAATAAAATTACTCCAAAACAAGACTATAATGCTTGTGAGTCAAGGTTATTCAGACAAATATTTACGCTACTTTGCATATAAATATATATAT
>NC_137922.1:11089435-11126935 GCF_963457725.1 Sprattus sprattus | reverse complement strand
TGCCCATTTCCCAGCCCCCAGGGAGCATCTAAACAAGCCCTAAACTGGGCTACAGGCATTCTGTCTTCCAGGTTTTTGGAACATCTGCAAAATTAAAGGTTCCTAAGATAGGGTGTGTGTGTGTGTGTGTGTGTGTGTGTGTGTGTGAGAGAGGTTGTGAGTGTGTATGAGTGTGTGTGTGTGTATGGATGAGGGGTGCAACTTTCGTCTAGGGCCAAAATACATATGACCAGAAACCCAGTTCCAGCCAACACTCTTTCATCTGTGCTGTCAGAGGAGCCAAAAACATCATCTTTCATCTCTACGTGGAGCTCAAACAACAAAAGCACCTGCCTGACTGAAAACAAATACTGGTCAGACGCATTAAACACACTCACTCTTTTCTATTGTATTCTCTTTCTCAAACACACACACACACACACACACACACACACACACACACACACACACACACACACACACACACACACACACACCCATGCACACACACCCACGCACGCACGCACGCACACCCACACTCACACCCACGCACACACACACACACAAACACAAAAGAAATAAAAACCCACAGACAAAAAAAACAACATACACACTCTCTTCCTCTCTCACACACAAACACAATAAAATAAATTGCTACATACATCCAACACTAATGCAAGAGTGTCCAAAAACCCTCCAAAAAGCCAGGCATGCTGTACTGGAGTGGAAGGGTGGCGGAGCCGGATAATTGCCTAGGCGCAGACAGATGAGAGCCAGCGCGTGAATGCTAATTTAGCACTCTGCGCTCCACTGTTCCTGCCAAGGCCGCGGCGAATCAATTAAGGGGAGCGAAAGCTTTCAGAGCTCAGACAATCCCCAACACTGACAGGGGTGTCAACAATGCGGATTACGCAGACAGATATAAAATGTGAACGTGTTGTTTTTACTATTATTAGTAGTATTATTAGTTCTTAGAAATTATTGTTTGGCTTATTTTTTTTCTTTTTCAAAAATAATGAGAGTGTGTGTCTGTAGTACAATAATTCTCACACAGAGAGTGACAAAGTAGTCCTAAGTGTCCTAAGAGTCAATAATCAATCGACATGATGAGATGACACATACAGTAAATCAACAGCTGGACTTGAATGCCGTTCTAGTCCGTGCCTGATAGTGATGAGTAGATAGTGTGGGGAGTAGATAGTGTGGTGACTGTGTTTTTGCATGTATCTGTATTAGTGTGTGTGTGTGTGTGTGTGTGTGTGTGAGTGTATGTAAGCGTGTGTGTGTGTGTGTGTGTATGTGCAAATATGCGTGTTAGAGTGCAAAGCTTAATACCTCCATCGGCGTGAGGTAGTCATTCATGCCACTGTTGAACACGTAGATCATGGCATCGTAAAGCTGATTATCCCAACACATTTGCACCACCTACGCAAAGACACACACAAAACCAACCATAAAAGACAATCTTAAGTATCTTACCTGTAAAATTTGACCCTTTTAATCTTATTTGATCACAAACTGGGAAAGCACGGTAAACAAATGACAGCATGTCACTGAGGTTGAACAGAACACAGAAAGAAAAGTGCAGAGAAGACACAGATAAACCCTGCTACTTAATGCACAATAAATCAATGGTTCTAGCTGAGGACTTTAACATTACAAAGGCCTTCAAATGAGTCAGTGTTGAGCCTTTAGGGGCTGCTTTGGCTCTTGATATTTAAAATGGGAACACCAGGAGGCAGACACTGCGGGCTCTACGTGGGCAGTCCAAAGAGAGACCTGCTGGGCTTGAATGAAGGCCCACTAAGGTCTGGATGTAGGATTCAATGGGGACAGCCAGAGCAAAAACGATCTTGAAAAATGCATTGCAAAGTCTTTGAATTTTCAAACACAAGACTGTATGTGCCAAAGGTCGGTCCACATAAGCACAGGTTGACTAGTGATGTATGAGGAATAGGCACAAGGCATTTCTCTCTCCCTCTCTCTGTGCCTCTCTCTCTCTCACATACATACACTCATATATACACACAGACGGAGACACAGACAGACAGACAGACAGACAGACAGACAGACAGACAGACAGACACACACAGACACACACAGACACACAGACACACACACACACAAACACACAAACACACACCTGCTGAATATCCAGGTTGGTGATGTCCATGTGCACCAGGCAGCCCTCAACACTCTCCATCATGCCGTTGTCCTGGAAGTAGGCCAGCAGGTCCCTCATGACGGGCGCAGTCAGGCAGCCAATCCGCTCGCTCAAAATATAAGGCTCCAGGCTCTCCAGGAACACGCCTTTGGCAACGGAGTTCTCCACCAGGCGCCCGTAGATCTGGTTGAAGAGCAGGTCTCTGGGGACAGACAGGGAGGAACAGGAGGGCTCAGCATAATAACATCACCAGCTGCCGGCACACCACATCCAGTCTGAAGTACCGGTCTGGGAGGAGTGATTCGGCTCTCAGCATCCTCATCTCAAATGTATACAGCATTCAAGCGATAGCACTGAAAGATGCAAACGTCTCTCTTTTTTCTCATAGAATATCTCAAATGTACACAGCATTCAAGCGATAGCACACCCTCCACATCTCAAATGTATACAGCATTCAAGAGATAGCACTGAAAGATGCAAACGTCCCTCTTTTTTTCTCATAGAATAAACGGTCCCTCAGGAGGAGAGATGGAGACGCACCAATGCTAGTGTGGTGCAGAAACGGAACTCTTTAAACGGTAAATGCTGCACTAGTTGGTCAATTTGGCAAACTGTCAACCGGCTGACGGCACACTCAAGTCGGAAACAGAGTTTCACACCAGACTTTCAACCCATGCACACATAGCAATATCAGCACTGAAAGAGATTGAATTCATCACCGAATAAAACACAGTATGAAGTTTAAACCCAGGTTTACACAGCGTGTGCAGTCTAGGTTTCCATTTCTTCGTTCCTGATAACGTCCTTACTCAATGGAACCCAAAGAGTGCTGGGCTTGCTGTGGTGTTTCGCAGAGTTGTTAGAGGAGGATGACAGCACGCACACACACGACCCTTCTCCAAACTTTTAGTCCTGAAAGACCTCACGGATCGCCCCTTCTTCCCCGCTGCTCGAGGAACATCTGCCGAGTGTCCGTGCCAGGTGTGTGATATCCCACAGCCACACACACACACACAAACACACACTCACTCAGTCACACTGACGAGTCACATGCTGAGACTCTGTGCAAAGGTCACACACACTATGCTGTGTTTGCTGTGTGTCAAAACAGGACTGTGTGTGTGTGGGGGGGGGGGGGTCTGTGTAAAACAGAGCTAAATTAGTGTGCTATGCCCGTATTTGTTACGTAACACACACAGTCACAACAAAACTCACACTAACACGTCCTTATGCGCATTCATAGAAACATATTTGTTTCAGCACTCTAGGACAATATCATAATCATTCAGGTGTCAGTCATAAATGTACACACACACACACACACACACACACACACACACACTTTGTACCATATACTCTGCTCCCGGAGCTTCAAATCCACTTGACACTACACAGGAAGAGAACTTCCCCAAAGGAAGAGCAACTGCCCTTGGGGGGCAACAGCCCACTGGGACATCGAGCAAGCAGGGGAGGTTGTTCCTAATGACGACTGCACAACCACATTGTAGTGCCGTGGTATTTGGGGCATGTCACTGAGCGTGATGTATTATTCAAAAGAGCTACCCAGCAAAGGGAGAGAGAGAGAGGAGGGTAAGAAATGGATGAGATTTAGGTCACATGAGATGAGGAAGAGGGGAGTCTCGAGTTGATTTGATTATGCAACACATCCATCCATCCATCTTCCACCTCCACCATAACTAACTTGGGTTCTCCCCCCAGGATGTTCCCCTTAGGCCCCATCTCAGTGCCAGTCTACTGTCAGCAGCTCACTGGGTCTACGGCGGAGATCTTTTCATAGCCTATAGGCATGAAAGCTTTGAAAAATTAATCATAATCATTCACGGCTCTATGTACGTGATAGAGATGCAGATTCTTGTCTGTTGAGTGGTTAAGTGGCATGTGATGCTTATCTTTGTAGATTGTCTTTTCGTTAAGGACGTATGACCACGCATCACCAACATCTAGTGCGAGTGCAAGACAGTTCATGGTTATTTGTTAATGACAAGTAAAAAAGGGTAAAGAATTTCAGTTTCAAAGATTTTTCTACAACTTTTTCCACAGCCACACTATGGCTTTTTTTTTATCACCTGAACCAAAAGTACATGCCTCCTTTATTTCATTTCTGTCATTTTTTTTTCTTTCCCCAGAGAAGGTCAGCTGAGAGCTGAATTCCCTTCCATAATGATGTCTGGGAGAGAGAACAGAGAGGGGAGACGAAGGAGACGGACAGGAAGAGCAGGCAGAGACAGACCCACCATAGAGACGGATAAACGAAGAGGGCACTCTTGTTCCAGCTCCCACTGGCAGCCACTCTTTTCAGGGTATCACACTTTTTATCTCTAGACACAAAGCTGCTTTTTTTTACAATGACTTGGAGGTCTTGCATTCATAGCTTAAGGGTCTATCTGGACCATAACAATACACACACACGGACACACAGACAGACTCGCAGACAGACTCACAGACAGACTAACACACACACACAGTCATATATATACACACATATCCTTAAAAATCATAATACTTTAATAGCATACCGAATATGGCCTGAATCTTTTTCACATCTTTCGTATCATTCTGTGGGTAGTCCGTTTTCGTTTTTGTAGCAGAAATTCATTGTAAGACCAAGTGACTAAGTCAGTCAGCACGTTGCCATGTAACAGCTATTTGTGTGAAAAAATATTTCTTTTCTCAGCAGGAACCAAGGAACAAGCAAATCCATTAAAAAGGCCACACTTTGGAGGAATGTCTTTCATCACCTTGGGAAATAACTGTATAAGAAGCCGGATACTGTATAGTGTGCCTTTTCAGTTTTAGAAAAATGAATCTCTTCAGGACAAAACAAGATCCTGTTTGTCCTGTCGTGGTTTATTTACCGATACTGATCGGCAGACTATATATTATCCCTTACTAATAGATGACTGTGATACTAAGTTAGATGGTGACATTGCTCATGTAGTTGATGTTAGTCTGGGAAGCGAAAAGACAACAGAGGGGAGCAGGGGGTTTGGCTAACTGACTGAGTAGCTTCCTTCTGGGATGAAGCCGTAGTGTGAGGGAGCCAGCAGAGATCCATCGAAGCAACGCTAACAGCTCCAGCTTAGTCACGTACATCAAGAAGGGCAACACAACTCACACACACACACACTCGCACACACACTCAAACTCACACACACACACACACACACACACACACACACACACACACACACACACACGCACGCACACACACACAAACACACGCACGCACACACACTCACACACGCGCACACACACAAAAACACACACACACAAACAAACAAACACACACTCACACAGATTAGTCACGTACACCAAGAAGGGCAGCACAACTCTCACACACACATACACACACAAACACACAAACATATACTCACGCACAACTCACACACAAACAAACACACACTCACAAACAAACAAACACACACTCACACTCACACACACACACACACACACACACACTCACACAGCTTAGTCATGTACAGCAAGAAGGGCAACACAACTCACACACACACACACACACATACTCACACGAGAAAAAAAAACCTCACACACACACAAACACAGGTGGCCACTCACCAACAAGCACATGCACACACAGACAAAAACCACACACACGCAGACCAGTACACCGAAAACTAAACCAATGATGTGATACCAACTGCTCTCATCAGTCAACCATGACAAACTCAGAAACAGGCCCCACATCCAGCCGACACACTAACCCTCCTGATCACGGACATAAAACTTTTATCCAACGCCACTCCACCCCTTCCCTTATCCGTGTTTTTTTTTCCATTCCCAACATCGCAACATGAAACCTCCAACATGACAGGGCACCATGCTGTGGTCGGCCATTTGGCTGTTTTTGAGCAAAAGGGGGTCTTTGCTGGTCCTTCATGACTCACGTCTTCTGAGGGTTCAGACAAGTCAGGCTTGGGGGGTGATGGGGGGTCTGTCATCTCAACAACAGGGTGAGGGGACATGAGAGGACAGCTCTGGGGAGTTTATACTTGTACGAAATGTCAGCCGTAGCCAGAGAAGAGTATGTGACTGTGTGTGTGTGTGTGAGTGTGTGGGAGAGAGTATGTGTGTGTGTTTGTGTGTGAGAGGGTATGTGTGTGTGTGTGTGTGTGTGTGTGTGTGTATGTGTGTGAGTATGTGTGTGTGTGTGTGTGTGTGTGTGTGTGTTTGCATGTGTAAGAGTGAGTGTGTGTGGTGTATGCGTGCGCACCCTTCGAAGTTAGGATGCTTGGCAGGCCTGATAAATGATGTGATATTTAGTGAACTTTATCTGCCGCATTGGGCAGGCAAGCTAATAAAGTTGTGTGCTGTCAGGGTGAGACAAGGGGGAAATCATTTGGATGAGTGGGACAAAAACAGATGACAAAAAATGGGCTGATATGGAGGAAGAGAGATACAAATCTATGAGAAACTGGGCCTAGGGTTGGGTTTGTAGCACAGTCGGTACCAAGAGACTCTGGAGCTGAAGAAAGCGTGCCTCTCTGGAGCAAGTCTGGCAAATCCAAACCAGACCAGACCAGACTGGGTTGCTCTTTAGGAGTCTCTCCTGGCAGCAGAAGCTGTCTGAAACAGACTTCCATCCCGACCCCATATGCATGTTGAGCAGAGCTGGGACATCCAACCACACAGACACATCCAACCACAAAGAGACATCCAACCAAACATACATCCAACCACATCCAACCACACAGAGACATCCAACCACACAGAGACATCCAACCACACAGACATCCAACCACACAAGACACATCCAACCACACAGACACATCCAACCACACAGACATCCAACCACACAAGACATACCAACACACAGACACATCCCACCACACAAAGACATCCAACCACAAAGACATCCAACCACACAAGACATTTCCAACCACACAAGACACATCCAACCACACAGACACATCCAACCACACAGACATCCAACCACATAGACATACCAACACACAGACACATCCCACCACACAGACATCCAACCACACAGACATCCCACCACACAGACATCCCAACACAGAGACATCCAACCACACAGACATCCCAACAGAGACATCCCAACACACAGACATCTCAACACACAGACATCCCAACACAGAGACATCCAACCACACAGACATCCCAACACACAGACATCCCAACACACAGACATCCCAACGCACAGACATCCCAACACACAGACACATCCCAACACACAGACATCCCACCACACAGACACATCCTAACACACAGACATCCAACCACACACAGACATCCCACCACACAGACACATCCAACCACAAAGACACATCCCAACACAAAGACACATCCAACCACACAGACACATCCAACCACACAGACATCCAACCACACAAGACACATCCAACCACAGAGACACATCCAACCACACAGACATACCAACACACAGACATCCCACCACACAGACATCCCAACACACATACATCCCACCAGAGACATCCAACCACACAGACATCCCAACACACAGACATCTCAACACACAGACATCCCATCACAGAGACATCCAACCACACAGACATCCCAACACACAGACATCTCAACACACAGACATCCCAACACACAGACATCCCAACACAGAGACACATCCCAACACACAGACATCCTACCACACAGACATCCAACCACACAGACATCCCACCACACAGACACATCCCAACACACAGACACATCCAACCACACACAGACATCCAACCACACACAGACATCCCACCACACAGAGATATCCAACCACACAGACACATCCAACCACACAGAGACATCCAACCACAAAGAGATATCCAACCACACAGAGACATCCCACCACACAGAGACATCCAACCACAAAGAGACATCCAACCACAAAGAGACATCCAACCACAAAGAGATATCCAACCACACAGAGACATCCCACCACAAAGAGACATCTCACCACAAAGAGACATCCAACCACACAGAGACATCCCACCACACAGACATCCCACCACACAGAGACATCCCAACACACAGACACATCCAACCACACAGACATCCTACCACACAGACATCCCACCACACAGAGACATCCCAACACACAGACATCCCACCACACAGACATCCAACCACACAGACATCCCACCACACAGACATCCCACCACACAGAGACATCCCAACACACAGACACATCCAACCACACAGACATCCTACCACACAGATATCCAACCACACAGACATCCCACCACACAGAGACATCCCAACACACAGACACATCCAACCACACAGACATCCAACTACACAGACATCCAATACACAGACATCCAATACACAGACACATCCCACCACACAGACACATCCCACCACACAGACACATCCAACCACACAGACATCCAACCACACAGACATCCCACCACACAGACATCCCACTACACACACATCCCAACACACAGACATCCCACTACACAGACATCCCAACACAGAGACATCCCAACAGTGTTCTCTGAGGGAGTAAAGCTAGAGAGAGAGAAGAGAGAGAGAGAAGAGAGAACTGCAATGAGGGAGAGAAAATGTTTTTCCCAAAAAAGTTTGTCCCATTTTTTTTCTCTCCTCTTCTCCGCACAGGGAGTATTATGGCATCCAACGCGATTTCGCACGGATCCACTTTGACGAGGGTAGAAAGCTGTTGAGAACGCGTGACTTTTAGAGTTTCAGATTTTATTATATAGAACTTAGGGTTTACACAATAAACAAGATCACGACCACGGTCAAAAACTGTGTCCTACTACACCCGCCAACTCATTCAAACAACCCACCACCTGTTACCTGTAAGTAAAGGTGAATCACCAAAAAGGGCGGGGCTTAGACACTCAATCAGTGCCCAACACTAAGCACCCTGTGACACAGGCTACACCAAACATCATATCTGGGTCTAGATCGCGATACTTACAATATTCCGAAATAACAGAAATTACCAAACAATATAAATATCACAAATAAATCATAAGCAGCCGAAATGGCTCCAACATCCCGGCCCCTAATTGTCCATATCATCAAATTGACAATTATACAATAATAAACATGGAGCATTTCGTAATTCTTAAATGTTAGAGTCCATACATTTTACATGATAAAGTCCAATGAAAAATGGTTCATTCTTCTTCGAAAAAAGGTTTTCAAAATCCAAAAATAATGTTCTTTTCCTGTAAAGTGCAAAGAAAAGATTAAGTGTCAATGTCAATGTAAGGGTCAGTCAGAGTCAAGTCAAGTCACACCTCTGGAGAAGGCATAGATAGTGACAGGCCTCTCCAGGATGTTGCTCTTTGTTCTGACTCGTCTGAAATGTCCGCAAGTGAATAAGACGCCGTACTTTTCCATCACACTCCGGCCCCTCTTTGCTTCTATTGGGCCAGAGTAATCAACGCCCACGTAGGTGAAGGGAGGGTGGTCCAGCAGTGTGCAGCTGAGAAGCAAGTCGGACATCTTCTGCACACTAGGGGGAGTGTGCCAATTTCTGCAGAATATGTAATTTTTCATGATTGTTCTGGTGGCAGAATTGGCTTTTATGACCAAGTATTTTTGGCAAAGTTTTGAAAGCAACTTGTTTCTGCCGCCATGGCCTACTGAACTGTGGATGTGGGGGAGGAGCAGTCTGGTCAGATTGATGTCTTTGGGTAGAATGGCCAGATGCTTGAATTCTTGTGGTAGTGCCATCCTACTCAGTCTTCCACCTACTCTCAGTACTCCTTCCTGGAGGTAAGGGTTGAGGGTTAAAAGTTTGTTCTTAGTTTTAACAATCTTTCCTGCTTTCAGTGCTGAGATCTCCTCCCGTAAACAGGGCAAGAGGGTCTCTTCAGCAGGTGCGAGATTTTCAACAGACAGATGTTCCTGTGTCTGTACCTTTAGGTCTTTTCCAGATACCTCAGACTGTTGGTGAGCGAGTGCTGCAGCCTTCTGATGCAGACATCTTCTGATGTTTAGGCTGGTCAACTGGTCCAGGCCACTGATCCATGTCTCCCATCTCTTGGCAACGGCGGGCGGAGTCTCTGAGTCCCATCCATAGCTTCCTCGGCAGAGTTCTTGCATTATCCTCTTTACTGGAAGGACCATAGGTGCAAGAAATCCAAGAGGATCGAAAACAAAGTTAGCGACTGAGAGTATGCCCCGCTGTGGGTAAGGCTGCTGTTTTAGAGAGAGATTAAAACAAAAGGTGTCTGACGAAACGTTCGACTGCACACCAAGAGCGCGCTCTATTGGCAGCTCCCTCTTCTCCAGGTTTACATCTGCAATTTCTTTTAAGGCGCTGTCTTCAAAGGACAGTTCGGGTTGCTTATCACGAGCCTTTTTCAGGAAGTCCAGGTTGTACTGCTTGACCGGCAGTTCTTCTAATCTTGCCACGGAGATTCTGTTGGAAGAGACACACGGTCGACCACGTTCATCCGTAAGTGCACCACCACTCAATGGGCCGTTGATGATCCATCCTAAGTGGGTTTTGACAGCATAAGGCCCGTCTCCTTGGCTGTGAATGACTCTCCAAGGCTCCAGTGCCCATGGGGCATTGGCGCCGATAAGTAGACCTATATCTGCTTTAATGGCTGCAAGTTGAACTTCTTTTAAGTATGGCCACTTCTGCAAGTCCTTCTGTGCAACAATGTTCTCATGGCTCACTGGGATTCTGGATTGCGTGAATACTTCAGGTAAGTGCATAAAGTCTGTTCCATCAATGCTGCTCACCTCTAGTCCATTCACATGGTAAGTATTCACAACTCTTTCTTGTCCCATTGTTCGTAGTAGGATTTCAGTTCTTCTGCCCTCAACATGCAGATCTTCCATCAGCTTCTCTGTGCAGAAGCATGCATTGCTTCCAGGATCGAGGAATGCGTAGGTTTGTATGAATTGGTTGCTTTTCACACTCTTTA
Organism: Sprattus sprattus; assembly: GCF_963457725.1. Lineage (NCBI taxonomy): Eukaryota > Metazoa > Chordata > Actinopteri > Clupeiformes > Clupeidae > Sprattus > Sprattus sprattus. The sequence goes on along the minus strand of NC_137922.1, from coordinate 11,115,868 downwards.
CCTTCACAGGCACAATGGCAAGCTTGCAGTCAGACACACCGGCCCCAGTATGCTTCGTAGTCATTGCAACAGCAACAGAATTACTGCTAATAGCTTCGGGGATGGTGGACTGCTCCACATGGTCAGCCTGGCCCTGACGTGCAAAAGGCCTTTGGATTGAGGGTTGTTGCTGATGGATATGCAGGATTGTCGGGTGTTTTTTCTGACATGTTTGGCAGGTCAGACGTTTCTTGCATGCGCTACTTGTGTGACCTTTGACAAGACAAGCAAAGCACATTCCATTTTCTTTTAAGAACTGAATCTTTTCGTTATGTTGCTTTCCTGCAATCTGGTGGCAGGATTCAATGAAGTGGTCTCCTTTACAGAAGATGCATGGCTTTGTGAACGCCACTCTTGAGAGGTTCTCTGGTTCTCTTGTTCTTTCCTCACTCAGCGGCGCATGTGTTACTACTGGAGCAATTGTGGTAGCAAAGCTTTTCCTGCTCACCATGCCTCTCTGTTCAGGTGTTTTTATGCTTCTAGCAGGTGACTGTTGGAGAGAGCCGAACACTGGGTCTAACAACATTCTTGACTGCCTTTCCACAAATTCCACAACATGATAAAATCTTGCTCTTCTTTGTGTGTCTTCCTGTATGTTCCAAGCTTTGACTCTCCAGCTTTCCTGTAGCTTGAATGGTAATTTTGACAGGATCAGCTTTAAGTTGGATGGGGTGTCAAGCTCAGACATCTCTGACAAGTCTCTGGCTACGTTACAACAACTTCTTAAATACAGGGCATAGCTGTGCAGCTCTTTTCCGTCCTCAGCTCTAATGACATTCCATGCCAGGGCCTTCTCAATGTAGGCATTTGTGAGGCGATACGGATCTCCAAAGTGAGCATTCAGCAGACGCTTAGCTTCTACGTACCCATAATTTGCATCCATATGTAGACAGCTACGAACAAGCTCTCTTGGCTGACCAGATGTGTATTGCTCCAGGAAATAAAGACGGTCAAGGTCACTGTCTGTCTTTCTTTCCACACAATGTTCAAAAGCCTGAATAAATGGACGGTAGTTTAAAAGATCACCATTAAAAACAGGTATTTCTCTTATTGGTAGAGAGGCTTGTCTTTGTTGTTGAATTATTAAATTAGCAAGATAATTCTGTGTGTTTAGTGGACTGTGTGGCAGTCCAGGCTGCAGATCAAGAGGGGGGGTCACATGTTCATGTTCTATCCGAGTACGAATCCTTGCTGGCTGGTCCACATTAACGGTTGTTGAAGTCTGTGCTTGTGCTTGTGTTTGAACCTTTAATCCAGTATTGAGATAAATTGTTTTTGGTGCCTCTTCAATAATTCTCTGGAGAGGTGTTTTAGGGACAGCACCCAGTCCTGTGAATTCAGCTGGAGACTTCTCAACATAGCTTTCCAAATAGGCATTCATTCCGTCACCTGGAATGTGTGAAGTAAAGTCACTAGTGGATTGAAGGTGAACACTTGAATCGTAACTTTCTAAAACTTTCAATTTCGCATCAGCTGCAGCCATCTTAGTTTGAATATCGATCATCTCCATTCTGGTTTGGAGTTGCGCTTGCTCAAGTTCGAGAGCGTGCTTTTGCTGTAGCCCTGCTGCACTGGCCGCAAGGGCTGCTTTCTCCGCAGCTGCTTGTGCGCGCATGGATGAGAGAGAGGTGGAGGAGGCCTTTGATCCAATCTTAGACGCACTGTCTCCCGGAGTAATTTCACTCTGTAGAGCGGTTTCTGTTTGTAAATCCAATCGTTGTGGTTCTACTTTAGAATGTGTCCACTCATCCATATGATTTACGTAGCTTTCAAAGTCATATATTTTAGGTTCATACCATTCACTATGATCCTTCTCCTTCTCTTCCTCGGACATCAAAGCTTGAACGGATGCGTGCGCCTCCTTAAATCCACTCATTGCACATTTTAACGCAGCAATGCTCTCGCTTATTATTTCAACACTTGAGTGTCCATCAAAAAGAACCTTTGTTTCATTCATTTTTCTCGTGCATATTCCCAGCTTTGCACGTCGGGACGCAATTAATTCCTTAAGTTGCTTCATTTTTCCAATCCACGTCCTTTTTCCAGGTTAAAGTTCCACAGTTAGATTTAACTCCGTTTTAGTTATTATTTGTCGTTACTTTCAGCGATATATTTTCAGCATTTGCAGTCAGTTTGTCAAGACAATATTTACAATCTCCTTCGCAATAGTTGGCTGTGGTTTGAATTTCTCCGTAACAAACTTTTTACTCACGGACTGCTGTAGGATGCGTCAAACAATCCTTCTAATGCGTTGTCTTTGTATCGGCAATCCAAAACAGGCAAAGTCCTTTGTTTGCGAAAGTTTCCTTGGCTCAAATCCACAGACTGACACGGAGGCTTGTTGATTGATTCGGATAGTTTTTGACTTATATTATGGCATCCAACGCGATTTCGCACGGATCCACTTTGACGAGGGTAGAAAGCTGTTGAGAACGCGTGACTTTTAGAGTTTCAGATTTTATTATATAGAACTTAGGGTTTACACAATAAACAAGATCACGACCACGGTCAAAAACTGTGTCCTACTACACCCGCCAACTCATTCAAACAACCCACCACCTGTTACCTGTAAGTAAAGGTGAATCACCAAAAAGGGCGGGGCTTAGACACTCAATCAGTGCCCAACACTAAGCACCCTGTGACACAGGCTACACCAAACATCATATCTGGGTCTAGATCGCGATACTTACAATATTCCGAAATAACAGAAATTACCAAACAATATAAATATCACAAATAAATCATAAGCAGCCGAAATGGCTCCAACAGGGAGCGCCAGCGACTTCCATGAGAGCCACAGCGCTGACACATCGTATCAGCAAGAGCAGACGGAGATGGTAATCAGCATAATCGCGGCAGGAAGATGCAGGGAAGAAACACACACAAAAGGAGAGACACCAGAGAAAGAAAGACAGAAAGAGCGAAAGATAGAGAGGAGAGGAGAAGAAATCTAGTGAAAATGTTCTCCTCCTGTCTGCTCAGACCTAAACTGACACTACTTTCCCTAATGAGTGTGCCCTAGGGAATTACTGAGAAAAAGAGTGTGTTTATGTGAGTGCCAGTGCCAGTGTGTGAGTGTGAATGTGTGTGTGTGTGTGTGTGTGCGCGAGTGTGTGTAAATGCTCACACGTGTGTGGCTGTGCGTCTCCTTGGAAGCGTGTGGGGGCTGTAAAGTGGATCTGGACAAGGGGTGACAACAACAGCAGCCTTTCCAGGAGTAGGAAAGTGAAGGTGAGAGACATAAGGCACCTAAATGAGACACATAACCCCGAGGAGACAAATGCAACAATGACCATCTCTGGCAACAGACAAGGATGAGGCGCTTCTATGTACGCCTACCTCTACGGTAGCACGTTCAGCCACAGACTCATCCCTTCTCGGCACACCACAAAGCGCCTTGGCCAGTCCTTTGTGCCAGTAGCTATCATAATAACATAATAACTTGTATCTAATATACGTTAGCTGCATTGTACTTATCTTATATATTTTATTATTATTACCTTGCTGCTTTTACACCCAAATGATCATATCTTATCTCTTATCTTATACAACATGTGTGTGTGTGTGTGTGGCTGTGTCTATGTGTTAGTGTGTATGTGCCTGCATGCCTTTGTGTGTGTGGTCGATACATGCAAATCCATATATTTATCGTGTACTACACATTGTATATGTGCTTGTGTGTGTGTACGGTATGTTTTCATGGTTTTGTCAGTCTATATAAGGTTGCATATGTGTCCAAATATGTGTTTCAGTGTGTGTGTGTGTTTGTGTGTGTGTATGTGTGTGTGTGTGTGTGTGAATGTGTGCGTTGTGCCATGTAAGCGAGTGTCTCATCATCCCTAGCTGTGCCCTCCCACTGTTTCTTCCACTTCAGTGGCTACTCCAGACAGCAGTCCCCTGTGTGTGGATAACTGTGTGTGTGGAAGTATGACTGTGCGCATGTGTGTGTGTCTGAGTGCGTGTGTGTAGAGGGGACACGGGCAGATGCTTGTGCTTCTGCTGTGACAGGCGTCCGTGTGAGCGGGCGAGCAGTCTCAGCCAGGAATACCACTTAAGGCTGCCATACAAGGACAATCTCTAGGCAACCCTCCGTCCCCACACCCCCCCTCCTCTCTTCCCTCGACAGAGACAAACAGAAACACAGCAAAAAACCCTCTCTGAGTGGCTCTTTTATTCAGCCTCTCTCTCCCTCCCATCACAGCCCTCCACTCTCTTTCTCTCCTTCTCTCTCTCTTTTTGTTCTCATCTCAGAGCTTCCCATTAAGACTGCCTTTGTAGGTCTGGACATGCAAAAGGGCAGATGTGACCAGAGGTGAAACTCGCTTTCATAACAGTGACACAACGGGGGAGGGGGGGGGAAAGAAAGTCTCTTAAGGCATTTTTATACTTCTACGATTCTCTCCGATTTGGTCGTAGAGGGACACTTTGGCACGCCTTGGCACGCCTTGGTAACACCTTCACCCAGGTGTTGCCGCCCATCCGACCCGTCGGAGAGCCGTCGGAGAGCTGGTCGGAGACAAACGCTTTTTTCTAACTTTTCTTAAAGAGACGGAGAGAGTCGGAGACCCCCTTGGCTGTGATTGGCCAGTTTACGACATCATTTCCAAACAACATCATTTCCGGAATCACACATGTCAGGACCTCACATTTCCTGTTTTCTGTCAAAATGTTTTAGAACGACTTTGGTAAACTACAAAGCTGCATAGCACGCAGCATTAGGCTACCGTATTTTATATAAACCCTCGAAAAGTACATTTCTCCCGACCACTGTTGGTCTCTTGGCTGGTGGCTCGGTGTTGAAAGTGCCTTCTCCAACCAGCTTCAACTGACATCTAACGTAATTTGCTACGGAGTAATGCTGGCAGCATAATTACTTTGCATCTATTAAATAGGAAATGTATTTCATGTATGTGTAGAACCTATTTAGAATGACTGACTTTACATAAAACGGCAGTGAAAGACATTTGAGTCAAACATTACTTTTGCCTCAATGAGGGTGGCGTGTGAGAGCATAATCGGCACGACAACGTTGTACTTATTAGCAGCACACTTTTGAGAGTTATTGTGAATACGCTAACGCTTGATTTAGCGGAAAATCTAGTAAACATCAGAATAATGTTTATTGGCATGTCCATGCATTCTCTTGTTGTGTTTCTGATATAACTATAACACTGCATGTGGATTGGTATGAAGACTGCAGTGGGTTTAATTTTCTGCCCCTTACTTCATAGTTCTACGGGTATTTCTGTTCGAAGTGTGCATGCTTTGTTTTATAGTGACGTTTCACGCTAACACTTTTGACAAGGGCAACCGTCTCGTTGCAGATTAAACACATCGGTTTTGTCCTGCCCACAAGCAGCACAAATGCATAGCCTACTTGTCAGTCCACTCTGTCTTAAATTCGAGAGTTTTGGAATCAACTTTTCGTGTGTGAGAGCCTGGCAGATGATCATTAGTAAGTGTGCTAATGTATGTGTTTTTCAACATATTCATGGTTGAAATCGCAGTCCCACAACTGTATGTTGAGGTATGCATGTTCTTGCTGTGTGTCTGATATAACTATAACACTGCATGATGTATGATGTATGATGAATACCGTGGGTTTATTTTTCTGGCCCTGTCCTCAGAGTTTGGGGGGCAATTTTGTTCGAAGTGTGCATGCTTTGTTTCATAGTGACACATTCACGTTACCACTTTTTGACAAGGGCAACCGTCTCGTGGCCAATGAGTGCATTGTCATAGCGTTGTAGTTATTCAAAGGTTACCCAGCGATCATTGCAGTATGAATGTGACAAAAATACCAAAGAAAATAAGAACGTATTCATTTTATTGGATCGTTTTATAATAGTTTCTGTATTGTATGTAAGATAAGCATATCGTTTTGTTATAAATCGCAATGTTTTTCACAAAAAAATGACCACCACGATGGAGATACATTTGCCTACTCAAGTGAATATATAGCATTAGACATGATAGTATTGACTGTGCTACATGTCTCCAAGGCCCATGTGACTGCACTTGCCCGACAGGTCTTGAAGCAGCATCCGTGTCATGTCAGTGACAGTTGTGAGGAAAAACAATCAATGACTTCCAATAAAGAGGTTATGTGGTAGCTACGGGCTCGACAAACAGTCGTTACCCCACCCAGCGGTCTGGAGTTGAATAGGTTGAATAGGCTTTAGGACGCATAGCCGTCGGAGTAGTATGTAAGCCCGACCAGTACGTTCAATTTTTTCTGAATCAACCGCCTGCCCCCGCCCGCCCATTTTTTTTTCGAGGACGGAGAGGGATGCAGAAGTATAAATTAGGCTTTAGTCCTTAACAGGCTTCTTGAAATCTGACTGGTTGAATCCAGCCCTGTGTTTTGTTTCTGACTGATGACTGGTTTCTCTTACCAACGTTCATTAACTGACCAATCACTTCCTAATATTCCACCCTGGAGGGAATGAGACCTGGTGATGACTCACCTCCAATATCCAGACAGTCATGTCAGGTTGTTACAAAAAACGAGACAAGCAATGATAACATAGAGTATTTTAAGACATTGGCACAGAGCATGTCACGTAGAATGACAATGTGTATGTGTGAGTGTGTTTTTCTCGGTGCGTGTGTGTGTGTGTGTGTGTGTGTGTGGTAGTGTGTTGCAATAAGGGAGGGCTGACATCAATAAATGCTGACAAATGTTTAAGAGACACACAAACACACACGCGCGCACACACAAACTAGCTCAGATTCAGCTGTCTCTCTCATAATGTGTCAACCATCGCCAAAATAACTTCATGAGAGGGAATGAGAGATAGAGAGAGAGAGAGAGAGAGAGAGAGAGAGAGAGAGAGAGAGAGAGAGGAGAGGGACAGAGTGAGTGTAATCAAAAGAGCTTCCATAGACCGGCGCATAATTCCACCATGTTAAGTGGGTGATGATACCACTGAATGCCGCCGCAACCACACAACAACAGCAACCCCATGACAACACCATAACACCAACAGCCTCCACCCCGAGGAGGATATAACCCATCAATGCTGAAGCATGAAGGCTTTCGCAGTCATCTGCCGGTCAAATTATACATTCAAGTGGACAAGCTCACACATTTCAGCAGCAATTATAGAACCTTCACCCAAGTTCATGTATAGAGGACACAGTTTGTGTATGTGTGCATTTGAGCACTTTGTGCGTGTGTGTGTGCGTGTGTGTGTGTGTGTGTGTGTGTGTGTGTGTAGGTTTGCTGACAGTGCAGTCGGAAGCTCTTTTGACTGGCTCCACATATCACTTACGTCCTCTGAAGAAGCAGACAGTAATCTAGCATGACAGGCACCATGTCCTGGAGAAAGAGAGAGGGAGGGAAAGAGGGAGGTAGGGAAAGAGAGAAAAAAAACAGAGAGAGGAGAAAGATGAACATAGAGACAGAGATGTTGGGAGGAGAAACATTAATGGCTTTCACCTAGCTTCTGGCAATCTGTAAGACACAAATCGAAACCCCACACCCCCTGCACCCCCTGCACACACAAACACACACACTCACACCTTACCTTAAACCTAAGAGGATTGCCGATGGTTTGAATATAGATAATTTAAAGCTTTCAGGAGACTCAGACTAGCTCTTGAAAAACTCAAGTAAGAAGTTCTGATTTACATTTACAGTACACAACATACCACTCCATTTCATGTTCCGCCGTTGTTAATTGTTAAGCTACTCTGCATCCAAACTACCACTTTTAATAGTATAAATAGTGTGAATAAATAAATAGTGTAAATATTTATTGAGTCAGTTTCGGAAGAGAACCACAATATTATGCCAAAGGCAGCCTAAGGCTTTAAGTGGCAGGACTGCATGATTGACTGAATGCACTGAGCTGGACTTCCCTTTGCCACGAGGTCTGTCTGCCCTCCTAACCTTGCTTGATTTATGCGACCTACACCAGTGCCAGAAGGTACACTTAATATTCAGATGTTATGGCTTTTGGTGTGTAGACTATTAACAATTTGATAACGGAATATCAACAAAGGCTCAAAAAGGGCAAGAGGTTTATGGTTATGTAGAGTCTTAAAGATGGACAAATACTGACTGCTTGACATTTACAAACATTAGCTTATTGCCTTGTGGGGTAGACAAGTAAAAGGTTTGGAAGAATAGTGGGTTTAGCTTTAGCATTTCCCCTGGTGTGCTCAGGTGGCTGAGAAAATAAATAAATAAATAAACACTCCTGGAGTCAGAGTTATGGAAAGAAAAAACAATGCCAGAAGAACAAACAGAAAAACAAATTAGAATGTTTTTGAGTTGAGTTGATGTCGGGGGCATCACAGCTGTGTAATCACATGCCTCAGCACTTCTTCCCACTCTGGTTGCACACAAGAAGCACACTTTTGCTTAGTAACCGATGACTGCACCAATTACCCCTCGTCTAGAGAAATTAAGTTATGCAAACTAAGTACGTATCTAAGACCTTTCGGATAGCATGAAAAATGTGTGCTGTCTAGCATCAGTTATAAAAATATAATACCACACAAGCCTTGAGCTTTTTAGCTAAGCTGAAAGGGATCGTCCACCCAGAAAAGAAAAATTCTGCTCTTATTTACCCATCTTCATTCTCATCAGCAGAATCCTAAATCGGGTTTTCTATAGGTCTCTGTTTACACTAAGGGTAGTTTTTCTGGCCACTCATGTTCTGATGGAACACATTGTGTGCCTCACTGAGAAGTACACTTAAAAGTGGCCACTACCTACTTAGTTTGAGTAGATAATGGAGGTATGGGTGGACTATGTCTTCCCTCCCTTCTCTGACAGAAAGAGAAGGGTTTACTGGGGCAGACGGACCTGGAAGTGTTGCTCCATCACCTGGATTTTGCCCTGCTCCGGACATTTCTTCAGAGAGCGATCCACGTACTGGAAGAGGATCTCGACCATCTAGATGTTGAAGAGCAGAGCAGACCAGAAAAGTTAGCGACTTAATGTAATGAAATGTACAGCACTTGTTACACATCATCACAAACAGAACTTTTATTAAGCTAGGCCAGATAGCTACAGCAAGGACAAAAAACTGAGGCAGCAAAACTTCCATGTTTCCAGAGGTTTCAAAACATAATTCCACTCGCATTCTAAAATGGTGGAAACAAGACAGTATTTAGGGATATTATAAAGCATAACAATAATAGAAACACAGCGTTTAAGTGCAATTTGAATTGACAAAGGCTAGCTATATATTTATATTCCAAGGCGTTGTTCGTATTAGTTAACTACATGCCACATAAGCTGGGTAGCGTTAGTTTTGTTTACTAGTGGAAATGGTTGCTAAGGAAAGTTATAATTTCAACCCATACAGTTGCACAGGCTGTTTAAAATGGAATGGAATACGTGGATTTAACTGACATCCAAACCATTTGTTATGGACATGACGCTCTAAAAACAGAACCACGTACTACACTCCAGCCCCTCTCTACACGCATCGGATGCCCAGAGTGGGCCTTAAGTCCCGATAAAACTACACATCCCAGAGAAACTTTCACTTTGGAAATGGATGGAATGGAAATGGAGCCCTAGTGACTAGTGACTGTTCTAAAGGCAGAGATAGTGACACACACACTCTGAATTTAGTCTCTGCATTTTACCCATCCAGGGTAGTGAAGCACATAGTGAGGCACACAGTGAAGCACACTAACCCGGAGCAGTGAGTTGCCTTCAGCGGCGCCCGGGGAGCAGTGATCGGGGTTAGGTGCCTTGCTCAAGGGCACCTCAGCCGTGGATGTGGGCATGGGAGAGCAGTGCTCTACCACTTCCCCCGCCCACATTTTTCCTACTGGTCGGGGATCGAACCGGCCACCCCTTACCAGCCCGAAACCCTAACCAGTAGGCCACAGCTGCCTGCAGGCACAATCAATTAAAGTGAGTTCATGCATGTCTGCTGAGTAACTCATCTTTAATGCTTTTGCTGGAGCTGGCCTTATTGACACAAACTTTAAATGCACACCAAAATCATTGGGGCAATCATTTCTAATGGGTTTTGCATGTGCATGCAGACAAAAATCGGTTCCAATGCCGAAATGGCACTGATTTGAATTGCCTCGTCATTGGGATGTGATGTGACCATATATGGGCCCTCCATATCAGAATATGTCCGATTGAGAGAAGTGCATATAAAAATGTGCTTAATCCTTATTTCACTAATCAATAAAATGTACTTTTTTGTTGATACATGTTATTTCTAAATGTACCTGACACAGAAAGAGAAGCATACAGACCATTATTTATTTCATACTAAAACATGCGGTAGAAAGGAAACAATAAACTGGGACCAAATGTATAAAATGGTAGAAAATAGGTATGGATTATGGCCAAACACGAGTCTCTCACCTTGTCAGCGACAACGCCTTTCCTCTTGGCGGGTTCCCCAAATAATCCTGAGAGTTTCATGAGCAGAGTGTGTGTTTATGTGTGTGAGAGAGAGGGAAAAAGAGTGAGAGAGAGAGAGGGAGGGAGAAAGAGAGTGAGGATGATGGATATGAGCGAGTCAGACTCATCAGTCATGCTACGCAAAACTCACTGCCACGCTCAACATTTCCGTTTCATTAATTATGCCTTGGAGCCTTTTCAAGAAGTATCAGACTTTTTTATTATTATGGTCATGGTGAATCTCTTTTAAGAGAGGGAAATTCTTTAAAGTGGGTGATGATTTCCCTATCTGCATGGTTACCTCAGCGTGCCTAATCTATGGTGGAACCTCCAGTGAGGTCAGGCTTTGGATTGTTCAGTTTCACTCAGAAACAGTCATTAACAGTCATTAGTGTTCACGGTCCCTTTTGCCAGGCCTTTTTCATCGAGACTTTTCATCGAAGGGAACTGATGCATCGTCACAGTAAAAATAACTAGAATGTTACTGCTAGAATGTTACAGCTTATATTAACTTTGAAGAAACGTATACTAAACGCCACTGTAACGCTATTGTACAGCTACTACTCAACAACAGCACCCATTACGGCCCCAACCACTGCTACCTCTATGAAAACAACCATTATGGACAGCATGACTCGACTGAGGGAACTCACCCAGCACGGCTTTGGCAGTGCCCTCATGGAAGGACCAGGAGAGGGCCAGAGCCTCCACAAACTTCTCCTTTTTAAGAAAGTGGTCCACTCTCTGGGGTCACAGGGTCACGGGACAAGGTGGGGAGCAGCCAGATGTGCCCAGGGTGGCATTGAGGGGAGGCAATGATCAGAGGCAAAAGAGGTAATGACATTAGAGGTAATGACATTTTTCTTTGGAAGGTTCAATGACTGAAACAGCAAAATATGACTGTAGTTAAATGGTAAAGGAGGACTAAACCTCTATTAATGTACTGTGTGTGTGTGTGTGTGTCAGCACAGCAGCATTGCACTTGTTCAAATCACATACCTCCCTCCAGTTCCTCAAGGTCATGATGTGGACAGACTGGAGAGGACACACAACACACAAACAAATAAAAATAAAAACATTGTGTGTAAATGTAAATATGATGCTTAAACACATAGGCCTGTGAGTGCAAACGAAGAGTGGGACAGTCCTGCTTCTGTAGGTCCATTCTATCACTAAGGTCATGATTGATATTCTGACTGGGGCTGGACGTGGCCCAGAGTTCCAGGGAAACTTCACAGCAGCACTCCCCATCTCCATTAGCAGACCATGTGAAGGTGAAAAGTGTGTGTGTGTGTGTGTGTGTGTGTGTGTGTGTGTGTGTGTCTGTGTGTGTGTGTGTGTGAGTGTGTGAGTGAGTAGAGTTTGCAGAGGACTCTGGCATGAGGTGCCAACTCATAATCACCCTGCTGCCCTTCTGTAAACACCTCCTAATGGATGACGGGGAGAGGACCCAGTGTGGCGGCCACTTTTGATTACTTTGGTGTTTCCTCTCTTGCCCTCTCCCTCAGCTCTCACGCACGCACACACGCACGCACGCATGCGTTTGTAAAGTTAGACTCTGTGTGCAACTCCCTTTCCTTCACTCCCCATCACACTCTCTCTCTCTTACTCTTTTCCTCTCCCTCTCTCTCTTACTCTTTTCCTCTCCCTCTCCATCCCCCCTTTCCCCTCTCTTCAGATTCTGGCTTTGGCAAAAAAAAGCAGGCGGTGCTCAGGAGGCTTCCAGGAGCTTGATGCATTTGGTTGGCAAGCGAGATGCTTGATTAGGATAATAACATTGCAGCACGCCAGATTTGTCATGTAGGTGTTCAAGACCGTCTGCCAGAACCCATTTCCTCTGAAGATAAAAAAGGTGTGTGTGTGTGTGTGTGTGTGTGTGTGTGTGTGTGTGTGTGTGTGTGTGTGTGATGAGTTTATGAATGCCCTGCTGGGGTGTTTTCACATCACCCACCGCCACAGAGAAACTGAATTACCTTGGTTCCCAGGTAGACAACTTGGCCTCCATAGCTGCACACAGACTGGTAACAGGCCTTCTCTCCAACCAGGGCCTGCAGGGTAGGAGGGGAGATTAGAAACCTCACGGAGGGTGAAGCAGACCGCAGGGCAAGGAAAGAAACTGGCCTGGAAAAACGGACTGCATCGCTGTAGCCCCAAATGGATCAGCAATGATGGATCTTGGAGTAGGTGATCGCTCACAGACAGAAAAGGCCATCCAGTCTGATACAATTATATCACTCGCCTGCAGACTGATGTGGTTCTGTTATGCTACATTATTAAGGTGGGTAGCCACATTCCTAGGAGTCCTTCACCTTATCCTATGGTCGCTTCATTATCAAACATTCTAAATAGTATGAAGTCATTGCTTAAAGAGTGCCATTGCATAGCACAATTTATTCAAGTCTTCCATTCAAGGCTTTGACTCTGCAAATATTAAACCCCACGTATGATGTTTTTTTTTGTTAAAAAATGGAAAAATAAAACAAAACTAAACAAAACCAAACAACACAAGTCTACACAACAGACAACTAACAAAACAAACAGCGATCACTACAAATAAGCATGTTGTTTGAAGTCTAAAGCGGACCTTATCAAAGCAATTTTTATCAATTCGTTTTTTACCATTTTGACTCCCTGTAGTTTTCATATCTATTCAAGTTATGTGTGTGTGTGTGTGTGTGTGTGTGTGTGTGTGTGTGTGTGTACAGTTCTACTGATTTTATGACTTCCCTGTCCCATGTTCATTTCCCTTGCTGAAACTTGGCCGTGAACACTAATCCCTGGTGACTATGACTCCATAGACTTGCCCCTGACTCACCAGGGCCTGGCTGACGTTGCCACCGGTGGCCAGGGACTTGAAGTGGCTGCTGTTGTAGACCAGCTGCACCTCAGCCAGGTCCACCATGTCCAGCTCCTCCTGACTGGGCCTGTCCACCACGTGCAGCTTCTCCACACTGTCCACCACCACCAGCGTCCGAGAGTTGATCCACTGAGAGACAGGGAGAGAGAGAGAGAGAGGAAGATAGAGTGGAAGAGAGAAGGAGGGGGAGAGGGAGAGGGAGAGGGAGAGAGAGAGAGAGAGAGAGAGAGAGAGAGAGAGAGGAATTTGAAAGGTAGATAGCGAAAGTGAGATTAGAGAGAGCAAAAATGATATTTCACTCCTTTCACATCCTTTCCCATGTTGGGGCAAATTAGGCAGAGCGGCCAACTCTGTGCAAAGGTGTGTGGATAAATCCAAAAAGCAAAACAAAAAATAAAAAGGAGGATTCTTATCTTAGAAACAGCAAGCAATATAGCAAATCTGGGTTAAATTTTTTAACGAAACAATACAGCAACCTGAAATTCATCAAAAATGTACTAAAATACCACTGATTGTAGATACCAATAGCCCTAAATCTAAAATACAGCGCAGCCGACAAAAGAAGTAAACATCTTGGGAAAATTGACAGATAAGATAAGATAAAAGAAGTTAAGTGGCTGTCCATATAAAAACAGTTGTTTGTTGTGGATGTGATAAGATATGGACATTCAGAATGTAGATTCAATACTGAACATTTTTTAAGAGAGTGAGCCCCTTTGTTAAATGCAGTTCCAAAAGAACTTGATAATGAATAACATGGAGCCAACTGAGAAGGACTAAAAGTTGTGTGTAGCTGTCGTGTTCATGTTGCCATAGATTGACTGTGTGCTAGGAGATGGCTGAAACTTACGCTCAGGCTGATGACATCACAGTTCAGATGGAGCTGCCGCTGTTTGATGACGTGGATGGTTCCGGACTCGTCTTTTTTTACCTGAAGCAGGGAACCAAAGCGTCTTATTAGTCAAACAAAGTAATTCTATTTCACAACTGCCAGATTTTTTGACAATGAATATTAAACCATAAGATGACACTGAATTAATTTAAAATTCAATATCCTGAAATGTTGTATCTTACAAGCAGGAAGTGGACATGGTCGCCTCTGCAGAAGGCCAGGATGGGGTTGACAGCTTTCTGCGCCGAGACAAACTGCCAGGCTAACTGGGGCACGCTAGCAGGATCAGTCTGCAAGAGAACAACCAGGCAGCTTTCATTCAACTAACAGTTGAAACTCAGCAACGTACAGCCTTAAATTGAACAACATCAGATTGCACACAGCCAATAAATCTACTCAGATAGGAAAAAAGGGTGTCATGGTCAACTGTTGCTGGTGACCACAACTGAACTGTAAAAAAAGCAAACAAGCCAAAAGCTTTTTCCTGCGATGCCCATTTGCCCAGGTTTCTTCATTCGGCTTAGAGGTTAACTACATGGCAACATTATTTATTCATGCCTTCACACAATGGCTCTTTCAGTGGGGATGCGAACACCAGCAGTTCAGCTGATTCTCAGTCTGGTAGAAAGACCATGATTTGCTTTTGCCGCATTGAGAAAAAAAAGGAATTGACATCTTACTGAAGGCCGCAGCGAGTTTGTTACATTTCACATTTCAATAGGGCCATATAACAATGCATGCGTTTAGCATTACAACTGCAGCTAAATGCTTATGCAAGCAGTCGTCTCACTACCTTGACCAGAGAGAAAAAGGGAGCTAGAGAAGAACTAGATAAATAAGGTGGCTGATGTTCAAGGACATTTCAGTCCACAAATAAAAAATACAAGTCACAATGATCCATGTACTCAGAGGTGACATATATGTAAGAAAAGAACAAGTGCTTCTGATTCCTTCAGATTCAAATTCAGTGGTATGGTAGGTGTAACAATTCAAAGCCCCAAAAATCCCTTCCCTGTTCCTTCCTCATTCAGGCCAAATGCTAAATAAGGACTTGCTGTCAGATGACCGGGGGGTCAAACCTCGGAACCCTAAAAAAGATTCTCGTACCTTTATAGTGTCTTAGCTTTTTTTTTTTTTTGCCATTACCTCACTTCCTGCACGAATTATGAAAGGGTTCTGCTTGCAAGCATTCATCACAAGGTTCAGGGTTCCACTAAAAGAACCTTAATAGGAATGCAGTGTAATGATGAATTGCAGTGACAGCTTAAATCTATGACCAATCTTGAATCTTCCTCCCCATCTTTATGAAAAGATAAATCACCCAGAAATATAAATCTCCCACAGACAACAGAATGCACGTCAGTACCTTGCCATAGGGGAAAGTCATCCACACCTTCAGGGCCGGTTTAAGTCCAATCACCAATATCTACAGTGAGGGAGAACATCAGAAAGAGAAAAGACAAAATGAGGACAAAACACATACGGCTCATCTCAGAACGGTACAGTGAGGTGCACCATTTAGTGTTCCCGTCACATATCACCCATTTCAGAGCGGTCTTTCAAATTGAGCTGGTTCAAGGACATAGAGGCTGGGGAAATGCGCCCTAAACTTCACAGGCCTAGAAGACAGATGGGTATGGGAAGAGAGTGGGGAGCGAGGGACACTAAGAGACTTAACTTTACGCCACTGTTTAAAAATATAACTGTACATATTAGTTTTTTGCATGGCGTAAGGAAATTGTAATCCAAACAACACAATATCAAGCATAGCAATGGAACTATCTCACAGTTTTACTGCATTGCTGTGTGTAGGTGCTTTTTATTGCCTTTTATTGCCTTCGCTGCTTTATCACTATCAGCCAGGGACTGTATTCCATACAATGGTTTATCTTTGACAAATGAGACCTATTAAGTACTGGAGAAGGCAAGAGAAAACAAGCTACACAGATGTACTCTGAACAGCTTACGACACTCTTACTCCTCCAACACAAGGTGCAAGACTCTGCAGTGTGGTTGGGTGTGTCTCTACACACTATGTGTATCCACATAACTATCGGTTAAGCATCAGATGTCATTGTCACAGGGGGATAATTGCAGCATTGGTGAGCACCTTCCGTGCTTCATTCATAGACTAGAATGTTAGGTGTATCGATGTTGAAGGGCTCGTAAAACAGTTCTTTGTGTCTCAAGATGTTCTCAAAAACATTCACATTGTAAATAAACTTAATTTACTGTACAACTAATGTAATATCCAAACCCATACACACTATAAAACTACTAACTGTAAGAAAAGTCATGTTTGAAAGTCTGCATAGTGACGTGGAGGAGGGCCAGGTGATACCTTGGTGAGGGAGGCCATAGCCAGCAGTGAGTACTGGGTGATGGGGTGATCTTTGAGCTCAGGGCCTGCGTGTAGGGGCTCTACACAGCACACCTCTCCCTTGGAGCCACTGAACAGACAGCGGGAGTCACAGGTGCGCATCCCCATCACTCTCCTGGGAAGGATGGAGGGGGTGGAAGTGAGAGAGAGAGAGAGAGAGAGAGAGAGAGAGAGAGAGAGAGAGAGTTGGAGGAGGACATGGAGAAGTTGAAAGAGAAGGACATGGAGAAGTTGAAAGAGAGGGACATAGAGAGAGAGAGAGAGAGAAAGAGAGAGAGAGAGAATACAGAGAATGGAGGAAAAAAAAGAAATGAAGCAGTAAACAGAGAAAAAATAAGCATATATTTATATAACTCAAGCCGACACCAAGAAGCTCTCTCACCCTGAGCTAGCGGGACACGCCGTCATGCAGGTCAATGGAACGTGAAAAGGAAAAATGGGAAACTGTCGCCAGAAAATGGCTCTCATGTTGTTCCCCTACCCACTGCCATTAGGCTCAGGTGAGACAGTTTAATTTGCCGCAACACAGACAATAAGATTGGCCACACGTATCTGACACCATATTCATCTGCACAGAGCAGTGAATGTCTTAGACAATATCCCCAAAGTGTCATTTATTGCAGGGAAGAAGACAGCTAAGACTATTACCAAATGCCTCCAGTCTGCTTTTATCCTATCACAGGCATCTGATTGGGCCAGAGATTGCTCTCTGTTGCCTGGCGATGGATAGTCGCTTAACCCAGCACAACCCAGGTCAATCCTACAGGTATACATATTTGTCCAATGAGAGGACTAATATATATCAGAATGTCAATTTAAAGGTGTAATCCGTGATTCTAATCCCATACATGTTATGTCAAATTCAGTGAATTGCACCTCACAGCCATCTAGCTATCTGTTCAGTGTTTGCGGTCAAAAAAACTCTGGTGTTCATACCCAGTCCTGGTTCTGTAAATGGGAAACAGAAATAGTGGCTTGGATCGAGCCTTAAACAATCCACACACTTTGATTGGCTGTTGAGCTCAAATATCAAAACCTTTTAAGAAACAGAATTGCGGAATACATCTTCCAGCAAGGCACAAATTGCTCACAGGACACAGACAACTACTGATCTCTAGTGGTAAAAGTAAGTACTGCAAGGCAACTATGTTGTCATTCTGAGATGACTTCTGGAGACAAAATATGTTTCTGTTCAGCTTTTTAAAGATTGACAATGCCATCCTTCAATTGTAATAGATTGTTGTATGGAAACATTTATAACACCAATGATGATAAAAATGATATTCCCTACCGGAATGACAGCTCAAACACCGAGCCACCACTGTCATTACACACAGCCAACGCTGGATGATCAGTGAACTGAAACAGAAAGAAAAGGAGAATTGAGACATATGAAAAGCTTTTTGTTGGTGCCATATCAGGACAAATCTACACAACCAAAAAATCTGCTTGCTCTGCACTGCCTTACTAAAAGGTCATCTTACCTTCACGTGAAGAACTGCTGTTCCAGGCGGGTGGGCGTCTGTGATTGTTCTAAGGAGCTTCCCATTGGCCAAGTCCCACATTGTGATCTGTAGATAAATATGAACAACAACCTCTTATTCAGTAAACACACTGTCATACAGTACACTAAAAACTCAAGAATCCATCACACAAGTATCCGTGTCAAACTAAAGTTGGAATTAATATGATTATGATCATAAGTTATCATAATGATGATGCATTTGCATTGATTTGTGTTGCCACATATACAGTATATACATGCAAGTAAGTTTGAATCTGTTAGGGACAGATCCACACATTCACTGCGAGAGAGAGAGAAAGAGAGAGAGTGTGTGAATGTGTCTCTGAGTGTGTGTGTGAGAGAGAGAGAGAGAGAGAGAGTGAGAGACTGTAAGAGAAAGATCAACACACCTGTCCCTTGGCAAAGCCACAAAGTAACCTGGTGCAGTCATGGTTAATGCTTAGGGCAGACACAGCTCCATACTCTGCTCCCATCGCCGTGGTTCCCAGGCACAGGCGTAGCGCCTGGTTCTGATCTAAAAGAAGGTTCCATGCATACAACTGAGATCATTCCAACTGAGATTTCTGAGGTTTCTTTGTCCCTTAACCCCACAAAAAGAGCGATGAAGTCCAGCCCGACAATCACCAATGAGTAGCCAGCAACACAGACACCAGGAATGGTAGCATGTTTAACATACAGTCCATACCCCTATACATCTAAAAGGGGTTAAAAAAATAGAAATAGAAATAACAAAAAAAAACATATACCATGCTGTACAAGCCAACATCCCCTAAACCTTAACCCCATTCATTTTCAAAAAAAAGGAAAACAAATCCAAACCACAACAAGCTCATGCTTTCAGTGGAAGCACAGACTTACTTAAAGGCTTTCAGGTTAGACAGCTATATGCAGCTAAGTCTACAAGCATGCAACAGTGACAGTTTGCAATGCCACGGCCCAAAGAGAAACAGAACAGCAGAGAACTGTGTGTGGCATGTTACCTTTTCCTGTTCGTCCAGCCCGGGTCAAAGGCCAGGGCAGAGAAACAGTCCAAGAACAACACTGAGTAAAATACTGACTCACGAGCAGCATAGCACCATCAATACAAGGATTATCTTAGTGCGGCTAAGCAACTAGTAGTGTCAATCTACGCATTAATAAAACATCACACTTCTGAATGACAGCTGCTACTCAGATCAAGCGTGGTCTAAGGTTTTCATGTTTATTACTGAGGAGAACCAAAGAGTTGTAAAGTGATTCTGCTTTGATAAGTGGCAAAGTTGTTTCACCTAAACCTTCACCAGGCACTCTGATCTGAACATTTTATTGACATTCGTTTAGCTGAGACACGCCATATCTAGCAAACAGTATTTTATAAACATTGCAAAAATGGTTACAAGCAGTTACCATGCAGTTTTTAATCTATATGTCATGTGCACATTTCTGTAAAGTGTTCAACATTTGCACATCTACATAAAATATTAGTGGTTAAACAGCGTGCATCCATCCTCTAATTTCTATCCCTTGTCATGACATGAATACATATGGGAGGCTTACCAAACACAAGCGCCAGTCCATGCGATGTCCCGACTGCAATAACACTGGAGACAGTCTACCGAAAGATCAAACGAATGAGGAAAACACTAAAGTCATACCTTGAAGCTCACAGTGGGATTCTCAAGCACATTAATACTCACAATGGCTGTTGGCGAGCCCGCGTCAACTTTGTCCTGCAGAGAGAAAGAAAAGAGGAATAAAAACTAGTGTACTGATAATAATACTGCCTTTTGTTGGGGAAACACATTGCAATTGTTAGCTTTTGAGATGAATTCACAGTTAGCTGATGAGTTTTGCCAGACACTTCAGAGGGTGTACAGAAAATTGTGTGATGGGATCTTTAAAACACTTTTACAAACTCCTTAAGGGTATGAAGAACTTCTCACAATTCTGCGTGGTTTATCTACTTATCTTTAATAATGTTGAACTCCCCATGGGCTGTGAGAATTTTTATTAATACAGTAATAATAAACCAAGGATAATCAACCAAGTGTGACTCACAGCAGCGGACGCCATCTGAGCCGAGATGCCCTTCAGGATGCTGTGTCTGAGAACTGAGCCATGGACGGTTACATTCATCTCCACTGCTTTCTTTTTCCTGCAAGAACACAATGCAGTCGATGCATTCATAAACATCATGCACTTCAATGCCTTCATTATAACTGGCAGCACTACCGGGGTTGCACTCAATAGTGTGCTTACCTCTTCAGGTGTGAGCGATCTCCACTGTCAGAGCTGGCAAGGGAGGAGGTCTCACAGGAATGTGTGTCGATGTTCTCGGTGTTGAGGAAACATGTGTCCTCCAAGATGAAGGGCTCATCCTCATCCTCAGGCTGGAAACAAGGGGTCTCAGTCACGTCCACGATTATATAGTTGATGGATATTTGGGGTAAAATGTGGATATTTCCAAAGAGAATAAGAACTGACCTCATTCAAGATGCTCTCAAGTGTTGGGGGAGTATCCACTTGTGGGATATCAAATTCTTTATCATCAATCTGAAAATGCAAAAAAGTGTGGCAATGTTTCAACTTTCGTGTTACCTAGCGTGGCTGTTTGCGAAACGTTTAATCTGTTATTAGTGTTTTGTTACGGTTTGCGCAATGTACTCTTGTATTTGAAGAGTTCACACAGCGCCAGCAGACATAACGCACATGACAGCTGAATGTAGGTTAAAGATCGGGCAAGATAGCAATACAAGTAAACTAATATCCCAGTACTACAGAAAGAACCACGTATATGCCGGGATTTTAGACTCGTTTAAAAAATCCCTTTAGGTGCAATAGCCAGAGCAACAAAGTAAACAGTGACGTTAGATAGCAATGAACAACAGGAGGTGAATAACACATGCAAAGGTCCCTCACCGCATCTATTTCCATTAAATTGAGCTGTGAAGAGGCTGAAACCAAGCTGCGCGCGTCCGGTGACTCAGACATGTTAAAAAACACAAAAACACAAAATAAATAGATCAACACATATTCAGCTCATCTATTCTCCCCAACTCACATCCTCAATTTTAGCGGAAGTGACGAAACATGTTATTTGTACGTAAGAGTCCAAATTCTGGTGACGATTGACATGACTGATGTCATCTTTCCGTATATTCAACGAATAGTGTTCACATCTGAATTAAGCGACCATGTTCAGTTATAGTCTTTTTATTTATTAGTAGTTAGTATGAATGCATGTGCTACAAAGATGATATCACATTGCGTTGTTATGCAAACGACCTTTATTTTGATAGTAAAACTAGCAGGACTCTGACAGACCGGAAAGATTTAGAACATACTACTTCTAGCAGGAAGTAAGGGGAAAGTGTCAACACAACAGAACTGTGAAGATAGAAATCATGATTTCATTTCAGATATTATATGTTGTCAAAATGTGAAATCATCTGTAAAGGTAATGTAACTCATTACAATATTGCATATAAGTGAGCTGACCAGGCGTATTCAGACAAGGCACGATTTAAACTTCCACGCAACGAGTAACATTTAGCTAACATTAGAGGCTATCCTGGATTAGATCCTTGTGCTGCAAAACAATTACGGCGTCTAGCAATATAAGATAAAGATGTGTAAAATGCATCCTGGATGGGTTCGCACATCGTATCGGTAGTACAGCAGAGTTATGTTAGATTTCATTATTTTGGGATGGTCTGTAATATATTGCGTAGTTATGCGAGACTGTGAAGTAACCCTAGCTAACTAACACTTGCTAACAGTAATGACAGCAAGCGAACCTGATTTTTCCGAGTTTTTTGTTGTGTCTTCAGTGTAATCAAGGCTCAGTTTACCAGCTAACCTTTATTTTTGATTTCCTGCACTGATATGCTAATGTTTATGAGGACCGTAGATATCCACCTTCTGAGTCATAGGTTAGGCCTGAAACATCTGTTAGTATTACGTGATGGATGAGCATGTTTAACTATTGTCTGCTTTGGTTTAGATGGGAACTCCTTTCAGAATCCCCAAGCTAAAACAGCCGTCAGACAGTAGCATTCATTCGCAGTCACCCTTGAGGCATCTCAACGATGACAAGCCGAGCAAGGTAAACCAAAAAAATCCATAAGCATTCTGGTCTCATCTGGGCTATATCCTGTCAGTACTGTCTTGTTTGTTGCTTCAAGATCTCTACAGATAGTACAGATGGTTGTGGTGTCAGAGATTTTAAGCATGTGCTATCATAAACAAACATGATTGCAGCTGGGATGTCCTTACAACTGAGATGTAGATTTTCACCTCTGTGATGCACTCTGTCAGTAATTCTGTTTTCCTGACAGACTAAAGCTTTGATGCATCAAATTGCCTTATAATTAATTTTGTTGAATTCATATAAATGTATTCTTCCAATCGGTGTCTAGTTAAGATTGTAATAGAACAGAAGATATTGAGATTAGATTACTCTAGATTAATTGCATTATTGTCTGTTACTATACTTTCTCATTATAGTTTTGTTTTATGTTATTGTAACATGGAAGGTTTAAGTTAAATTCCATGTATGGCTTAAACGTTTCTTATGTGTTCCCCCGTGCACCCTGCAGTCACCATGGACATCCTCAGGTCATGCCAGTAAATGGAACCAGGACTCCCGAGGACTGAATGAAAACAAGCCAAAGAGTCAAACAAGTGGAGGAGGAGACCGGTAAGAACTTATCACTCAGAGGAACTGATAGTGGCATTAAAGACCAAGTCGATTTGAGCATCACTTGTGTTTACAGTAAATATAGGGAAAAGGGTACAATGCGGTTCAGTAGTACTGCATTTCATGCACTAAGCCATCTTCACTCCATCCTATCACCCCCCTCACTCATTTTTTCTTTCTCTCTCTCTCTCTCTCTCTCTCTCTTTCTTTCTATCTCTTTCATACACACACCCACACACACACAATGGTTTCATAATCCGTCCATGTCCTGGACTACAGTTAAGGTCTACGATGGAAGTGGTCTTTGTGCAATAAGATCAACTGCCAAACATCTCCAGCAGATGTCATAGTTTATCCATGCAACACTGACAGAGGCTCATTTATATTATGTCATACATGGTGTGTGTTACGGGGCGAGCCTCAAAATGTGGGGAGACAGAGAGGGTTCAAAGATAATAAACCCTTAAAAATATCCTGGAAACCTGCTAAAACACTCAATATGCAGAGGACAATAATCAGCAGTCTAATAAGAAAAGAAAAAACTGCTTAGCCTCAGTAGTATCAGCAGAAGACAACTATTAGTAGTACCAGGGTCACACATTTGCACTTACCTGACATGACAAGACTTCTGTGACATTAGTTACAAACCTTTTGTTGAAAGATTTTTCTGTTGACCTGCAATGTGATTCGTACAGCCAACCAAGTGATAATTCTGTAACTCCAAAGTACCAATCAAGCTTGCATTTTCTGACTCCTTGACACAACTGGCTAGTTCATATATGCAGGCAATCATTGAGTGTACTCCCTGTTCAAATGTGTACATTCTCATTGTAATAGTAGATGTTTGACAGTTCAGTTTTTGTATCTGTTTCTGTGTGTGTGCCCTCTAGGTGGCGCCCTAAGCGAGCGTCTGACTCTCTGTGCCATGATGATCATCGGTCGTTTGTAGGTGATTCTCCTCAGCCACAAAAATTCCATGGTAATGGCACTGCGCTTGGCAATTGTTGTACTCACCACTTCAGCTAAATAAATTTAGCTCAATGTGTTTTTGACAAAAATGTTTGTCAATGTCATACAGTGGAATCTAGAACCAATAGATTGTTTTGTATTGATAACTGTCTGATCAAAAAGTCAAAAGCCACTTTTGAGATTATTAATAATTAAAAGATTTTTTTTTCAGTTTAACATGATACTTTACTGTGAAGTACTATCACCAACCCCAAATGGAAGGTGTTGTCAACTCTTTCAATAGTATAGAAAATGTGCCTGCTTTTTAATGGTGGCAAAATGCACACAATGTAGTGCTAACAAACCAAAATGAGGGATTTAAGGTAGATTTTCCCAAGTGAAAGAAATAGTGAAGATGGGTAAGCTCTCAAGTGCAAGTCAAATAAACCATGGCCTGATGCCTGCTCTTGATTAGCAAGTGGCTAATGAAGGGAAACTCTGTCCCATTTGGGACCGAAGCTTTCCTCCATTTGTGCTGATAATGACTAGTTTTCCTCTTAAAGTTGCTGGCTTGTGTTGTGCCCTTGCTCTTGCCGTAGGGCTGTGGGTTTAACATCAAGCAGCTGTTCCCATGTCTGACCTCTCTTGATGTGCTCTACATTGTGTTGGAAAGGCCTGCCATTTTCCTGGCTTCGTATCTTAAATAAATAAACAAATGCTTAACTCTTTCGCTCTGTCTTTTCCTCATTTCCCTCTCCTCTTACTCTCCCCGGCTCCCAGAGACCACGCTTATCTTTTTAATGAAACCTTTTAATTTTTTTTTTATCTCAGGTGATTTTGAGATGGTAAGAATTAGTATTGAAATAATGTCTGGGATAATACTGTTATGTTTCTATTAATGTGTTAGTTGGGGTTATGAGCTCTTGTCAGCACTGCTTTATTTCCAAGAATCCAATGTCCTTGACAGGTACAATTGTGTATCCTAGAAAGAGCCTGTGATGGGACGATAACAGTTTCTATGGTGACTGAAATAGCACAGTGATGCTTTGGGACCAGCAAATTGTATGCAGGCCCTCATTTTTCCTTTTGTAACTACAAACCCTCTTCCTTGCCCCACCTATGTCTAATCTTGTAGGCAATGGACTTTTAGGGAAGAGGAAACCTCTGGATTTTGAGGAGGAGGAGTTCTCATGGACCAAATCTCCAGTGACGCAGAAACAGAAATCTCAGAACGGAGACAAGATGCCGAGAGAAGACAGTTGGAGAGGCCTTAATGGAAGCCCAGCTACAGAGGTTTGAATGCGTTGTGTCACTGAGGATGGTGTCCCCAGTCAGCAGTGCTGTTGCAGAGGCACTAAACAATATGAGGCATTTTGATTCGTGTATGGCAGGGGTTCTCAATCCTACTCCTGGACCCCCCCCCCTTGCCCCGTGTATCTTCTTTCTATTTCGCTCAAAGCATGTCTAATTGAAGTCAGTGTTATTAAAATGGTCCTAAATCAGGTGTGTTCAGTCTGGTATTCAGAATGGGGAAAGATGGACATGCACACAACATAGAGAGATGGGGTGTTCCAGAAGTAGAATTGAGAGTCAGTAGTGTAAGAGGAAGGGTACTTTTCCAGTTCATGATATCATGCCAGCTTGCTCATTAGTTATCTGAAATCTAGAACTGAGGCAGAGTCTTTGCCTGCTTACTGAGAGCTCAAATGTATGTACAAATGCCATGTTTTCAAAGCTAAGTTTTTTTATGTATATATATCTGAAATTTGTGTAACCAAAGGGAGTTAGTGGGGTGGATTCCCTTTGTCATGAGTCATTATTAACACCTTGTTTATACCCTATGGTGTTCTCTTCACCTCGGACAGAATGTCTTGTTGCACAAGAAGAACGGCGAGGTCCAAGGGAAGCCACCTATCCCTAAACTGCCTGGAAACAGCGCCCCCTGCCACTCAAAGCAGGGTACTGATGCCCAGGTGGTACCAGAGAAGACCCCCTCAGAACGAGCCCTGCCCAGCTCAGTGATGGGAGCGATTTCCACTTTATATAAAGGGGACCAGGCAAAAAAGAAGGACCCAATAAAATGTCTCAGTAGGTCTCCACTCCGAAGCCCTCCCCAGAATCCACATTCAGAAGAAACGAAGAAGCTATTTAGGCCTCGCTGTCTCCGAACTTACTCCAGGAAACCTAAACCGGGCCCCATAGAACCTAGTAAGTGTGATTTCCCTCTCGCATTATCTTGTTGGCATATTATGTTGTTTATACATTGTAACTCTCTGCCTCAACATGTAGTCAAATAAGGAGGATTTCTTCTTTTTCTATGAATAAGTTTAACTGTTGTGCAATGGCATCCTGAAATGCCTTCTGCCTAGGGTATTGTGAAATTGGTATGCGTTTAAATTGAATATCTGCTGCGCTAATGAGCGCATTGACGAGTAAACAGTGTCGTCTGGGTGTCCCAGTATGGGAGACCAGTTGCGTAATCGCCTCACCTTCGCCTTTGGAAACTGGAGCTCGGTCTTGGCTCTGGGTGATTTGGCAGCGCCAGAGCAGGAGTGGGACATGGTGAGGTTTGTCGTAGTAGTGTGTCAGGCGGGTTGGTGTGGGGGTGGGGGTGTCTGTGTGTGTGTGTGTGTGTGTGTGTGTGTGGGGGGGGGGGGGGGGGGGGGGGTGGGGGTGGGGTTGGGTGTGGGTGTGGGTGTGCGTGTGTGTGTGTGTGTGTGTGGGGGG
>NC_137922.1:11029435-11084435 GCF_963457725.1 Sprattus sprattus | reverse complement strand
TGTGGTTCATGTGAGGTCGCACCACAATCACCACAGTTATCAAGTAAATTGGAACCTTGATATTGATTGTTATGCAGTGGTATTGTAGATTATGTTACTAACACTTTCTAGTCATTAATGATCAGATTATATAACGTAGATGGCTTTTACATTTCTTGTTGTAGTTATCGTATTACCTTGCTACCTTTGCTACCACAGTTATTTAATTCTCTGAAAAGTATTGTTGGATTTTTTTATTTTTTTTACATCATTTTTGTTTTCTATGCCACTTGATTATGAATTTTACCCAACTCAAATGATAACTGTTTTAGTGCATTGTTGATGTATGCTATAGTGTTTGCCTTTCATTACCCTATAGTTATAGTGCTCAGAATGCCCAAGATTAGACCTTACAATCTGTGACGTTTCCTTTCTGACCTCTCAAAACTTAGAAAACTATTAGTCAACAGGTTACTCTTCATGTGTAAACGAATCCTAACGAATTAACCCTTTTTCTTGTCCTCCTTCTCCTGTCAGAGTGCAGGAGGGAGTGGCTCGGCAGGACCGCAGGAGGTGCCCTCCATCATGGAGCTGCCTTTCGCTGAGCTGCACATGGGCAGCCTGAGGGCTCAGAGCAATGGAGCCATCATGGTGAGCGAGAGGAGTCCCCATCCCAATCCCCCCCCTTATATTAAAGTCACATGCCTGTGTTAGCAGGAGGATTGGGTTATAGATTAGGGTAGACTCTCCGTGCCCAGAGATCCAGACGGGTGGAGGATATGACATCAACGGCACTGTTGGCATTTATATATATACTCCGAATTAACATTAGAGTAAACATTGGTTTGTGCACGAGGATATAGTCATAATGGCCCAAGAGAAACTTCATCATCGTGGTTAAACGGTAGAGATGTGATCTGGGTATTTAGATTTGAGTATTAGCATAGCGCTTGGCCAGAGCATGGGCAGACATAAAAGCTAATGGTGCAGGAACATTGTGGTGAGAGCAGACATGGTGTTATGCCAGCACTTATATTTTAGCCAGAGCACATACTGTCTTATTAGGTTGAAGTCAGTTAGATTGTAAAGAAGATGCCAACAAACTATGTGTATGGCAGGAGTATTAGTCGTGTGTGTGTGTGTGTCCACATATGCGTTTGATATCTCAATGGAGATGATATCCAGCTTAAGTATCCGACATGAATGAAGCCTACTCTGTCCACTCTTTCTATCTTTCCATTGCTTCGCTCCAATCTTTCCCTCTTTTGGTTTTTCAGTATGGGCTAATCTCACATTTTAGTTCCTGCGTAGTAAAGCACATCTGGTTCTCCCTAAATGTTGTTGAGCCCCTCCCGACTCGTACTTACAAACATCATCACACGCATACGGACACGCACCCCACAGGCGCACACACACACACACACACACACACACACTCGCACCTTGCAGATGTGAAGCAGCCAACATATGAAGAGAAATAACAACAAATAAAACTCGGGATACTTTTGATCGGGGGGGGGCGGGGGGGGGGGGGGGGGGGGGCATAGAAGGCCTTTGTTTTCAAAACACTCCGTCCAGTGTCAGCTGCTCTCCATGCCTTGGTCCCACTATGTCAACAACTTCTCAAACCCAGAGGCCCAGATCTACAGAAGATTCCCCTGGTAAATGTCAGCTTGAGGAGCAGTAAAACCTTTAGAACATGAGGAGAACAACCTCCCCCCACCCCCACCCCCAGCCCCACTTCTCTCTCCATTTACTGCCAATTAAGAAATAGCCAGCCCTGATGGAAGGAGCCTGCAATAAATTATGGCTGGTTTTAACGAGATGGGGAGTCAAGATGGGCTGCTTAGTAGGTTAGTGTGTCACAAAAGTTTGTTTCCTATGACCCTGTGGAACAACAAGAGATCTTTTGGAGGAGGCACGACACGCGCACACACACACACACACACACACACACGAACGCGCACAGTTTCTCCGTTGTAATGTTGACAAACACTCCACGGTGTCGCTAAGGATGAGTAGTGGTGGGCCATGATGCCATTCTTTCTCTCCCAAGGGGAACGGCAGAGAGGTTGAAGTCTGTGTGGGGTGCCTCACATGTGCTTTTTGGTTTCTTTGTGTGTGTGTGTGGTTGGTAGGCCACTTGCGTGTTCAAAGGGCCCTCTAATCATGATGTGCACTGACTTCCCGGCTCTGTTCGTCTTAAATGGTGTAATTGCATATTGTGCTTGTGGGTTCTCATTTTACTAATATACGTTTTTTCTCTTTGCTCTTTTTTATAGATCACAGAAGAAGGCCTTGGCATTCCTCTAAAAGGTATTCACTCACAACCTGACTATGTAAATAGATGTGGGTCATGGCTGGAGAGCGGTATGGTTTTAGGCGTGTGTGTGTGTGTGTACTGTGTGTGTACTGTGTGTGTATGAGAAGTGTTTGTGTGTGAGAGAGGGAGAGGGAGAGATGGACAGATAGAGAAATAGAGAGAAGGAATAAAGAGAGATCATATGCCAGCTGTGCCCTTTAAAGGTGACATCATCATATTGTCATCTTTACATGGGCTCCATGTGTTTGTCTACCCAGAGGGCAGGAGCACAGGCTCCAGTTCATCTCCATGCCAGGACCCTAATTAGGTGTCTCCTGCACCGCCTGTCATGAACTGCAAGTCAGACAGCTAAGCAGACGCTTAATTCCCCTCACCGTCCAAAGATACAAAGGGCAATTCAGAGAAGTGCTTCACGTAGTCGACAAGAACGAACAGTGCTTAATGTTTCATATTACCCTTATGATTACCCAGATGAAAATCTTTGGGAAAACGAGACCGTTTTAATGTTATGCTTATAGCTGGTCTTTCTGGAGGTGAAGGCTTTTAGAGTAATGGTTGTCCAACCTTTCTCCTATGCATTTACAATCCTGAAGAATTGTTTCCAAGCATTTGCCTCTCCTACTGCGATATTGTGGCAGGTCTTGGTGTGCTGTGTTGAGCGTATTAGCAAAGCCCTGTCATTAGACCCTGCAGGGGGCCAAGTTTCCTGGAACCAGGCTGGGTGCCTTTGCTGTGGCATCGTGCGTCTGCTGCTGTAGGATGGTGTTGCTCCGGGGTAACCAAAACTCTGATCCTTTCTGATCCAACACACACCCCTAAAATCCATTGGGTGTTTAAATCGGCCAATATATTGAGTTGAGTCAACAAGGAGCAGGAAAGACACCAGACATGAATCCCACTGAGGGAGAACTACTACTGCTGAGGGTCAGAGGGCGTGCTTGAGCCACCAGCCTCCTACTCACCAGAGTTCCAGTCCCCTACTCCCCCTGCTCCCTCCCCTCAGGTGACATTGTTCCTCGGCTGTTTGTGGACTGCATTAAGGAGCTCAGATTAATGCTCTATTTACAGTTGCTGTGCAGACAGAGCAGGGTGTTTGTATACGTGCACCTGGTGAACGTGCGCGTCTCTCGCTCTCTCTCTCTCTCTCTCTCTCAGCCACCACCCCTGTCTTCTGCTCTCTCTCTCTCGGTCTCTCTTTCTCTCTCTCTCTCTTTCTTTCTCTCTCTCTCTCTCTCTCTCTCTCTCAGCCACCACCCCTGTCTTCTGCTCTCTCTCTCTCTCTCTCTCTCTCTCTCTCTCAGCCACCACCCCTGTCTTCTGCTCTCTCTCTCTCGCTCTCTCTCTCTCTCTCTCAGCCACCACCCCTGTCTTCTGCTCTCTCTCTCTCGCTCTCTCTCTCTCTCTTTCTTCCCCTCTCACATACTTGAGCTGTTGTTCTCTGTGGCCTGCCCATGTTGTAAGATGCTTACAGTGGCATCAGAGCACAGCAGCTATTTCTAACACTCCACTATCATACTTGCCTTGCCACCGAAGCACGAGATCTCGTGACCAAACAAAGCCTGGTACTCATGACAATGGGCAAGGCTGCAATGGTTTCATGCGATTTGTCTGGACCAAAAAAAATTGACACACCCTTGTAATAATTTTAGTACCTCTCCCTGTCTGTGCATTTATCACATGTGAAGGATTCCCTATTCTTAGAACATTGTTTTTGCCTCTTGTTCCACAATAGTCCAGGCAAAGTAGCGTTTTACGACAGACTTATTGTAAAATATTTTTTTTCAGCATAGATCATTTCTATGAGGTGTCCAGAACAACATACTAAAAGTCCTAAGAAATCCTAGTTGAGGAAATATGTTTAGGTAATACCTGCCAGGGGTATGGTGTTTCTGCCTATGCAATTAGGACATATTCAATAATTGTGACGCTCATGTGCATATATTCAATATTCACATTACTTTTCATGTATACTTTTACTATGTAAAGTTTTAATGTGGTAGTAGTAAAGGAAAAAAATAAGCCTATTTGGGTGTATTTTGGGCATATTCAATTAGTGTATAGCTCATTTGCATATTTAAATTCCTTTTCAAAGAAACTTGTAATTAAAAATGTTTTACTTTTCATGGGTACTTTCATTGTGTAAAGTTTTATGTTGATAGGAGTAAAGGAAAAAAATACATTTTTGAGGTGTATTTTTGCCATGCATTATTAGCACACATCTCAGATGAGAATTAAACATATTTCCTCAACTAGGATGTTGTTCTGGACACCTCATAGAAATAATCTACGCTGATTTTTTTTAAATTTGTTTTTTAATAAATTCTATTTTGGGCTCCAAAAGGGCTATTTTGCCTGGACTACAAATCATATCTTGGCCCTTGAACCTTAAACGTTTCGGAAAGCTTACCATGTGCCTGTGTGTTCTGCTGTGCCAGGTGGGAGCGGTGAGAATGAGGTCTCGGTGACCGTGGTGGCCTCAGAGCTGCGGCGCTACGGGGTCTGGGACGGCGGTCTGGCACAGGACGGCTCGCTGTTCCCACGTTCAGGCGAGGCGGCACCTTCGCTGCTCCTCCTAACCGTGTCCGACCCCCAGGCCTTGCTCATACACACAGAACTGATGGAGATCCAGAGCATCCACAAGCCAGGTGAGACTCCCGTCACACACACACACACACACACACACACACACACACACTGTAAGAGGAAACACACACTTACAACTCTCCAAAATATACTTAAGTATACTTCCAAAGTAAACAGGCTTCTACGGACACTAAAGGTGACATGTTGATGTTCAGGTGCATGTTTGCCTAAATCAAAATCGGTGTGTGACTTTCTTAATGGGTTTACGTTAGGGCACGGAAAGTTCCACTTCTAAACATTAGGGGAGGCATAAACCCCAAAGTCAAAAACATCTTGACATGCTATCTTTATTGGTCAGCTCCTAATTTTGTGAGGTAGAAATAGTACACATACTGCAAGGAAATGCTGAGTTGCTCTAATAAACTCAATCTCTCCACACACACACACACACACACACACACACACACACTTAATGAGGTGCCATAGGCCTGGGATATCACAGAGTTTGTGTGTAAATGTTGACTTCGGGGACGGGGCGTCCTGCTGAGCATAAGTGGGATTTAAAAGGCCAAGACTAAGATCAGCAGGTGGGGCGGCTCCACAATCCAGTGAAGGATTAATTGAATTAGAGTTTCAGTCGAACTGCAAAGGTCAGTGGAAACCACCTCACCCTAGCAGTTATGGGGTACTGCGGCGGTGATTGATGTTAGACACAAAAAATAAAGTCCACCTCGCCTCTAAGTACCCAAAACCAGGCTTGCACTCAGTTTCACTCAATCATGGAATCTGTGAGGACGAATCGCTGGCAACCATACGTGGATGGATCTAGTGCTAAAAATATCCCCCCCTAAATTGAAAAGTAGAGAGACTGAGAAACAAATCCCAGGCAAATGCATAATGGCCCGACTCCACCAGCTGTGGCATTCATATGCTGTCTCTGTGTGTGTGTGTGTGTGTGTGTGTGTCCGTCCTCCATGTGCGTATGTAGGTCAGGCCAGTCCGTTTCTGCTGCTGGTCCTCAGCGAGCATCTGGAGGACCTGCAGGCTGCTCTGCTGGCCTCCATCATAGACCTGATAGGCCTCCGGAGCGGCCAGTCGGGTCTGGCCACCCCCCTGGCGTGGGCGGAGGGCCTGGAGCTGCTGCACTGTTCGGGCCAGGAGGACCACCTCCTCGCCCTGCTGGGTCAGCAGCCAGACAGCCCCCCGGATGCGGAACACGCCGAAGCGCACAGAGACTCTAAGAATGGAGAGGTAGGGGCAGACAACAAGACGGCAAAGCCACACACACACACACACACTACAGACATAACTTCCTTCATTGCTTGACCACTTCAGAAGATGCAGGGGGAAAGTAGGCCTTGTGGAGACATGTGCACACACACACACACACACACACACACACACACACACACACACACACACTACAGACATAACTTCCTTCATTGCTTGACCGCTTCAGAAGATGCAGGGGTAAAATAGGCCTTGTGGAGACATACGCACGCACGCACGCACGCACGCACGCACGCACACACACACACACATCTCCTCATGTTACAATAGTTCAGACAGATTAAGTCACACTAACCCTAACCCAACCACCTCCATCACACACTCTTTCTCCTTTGCTCCCTTCTCCCAAACAGAGAGATTTGGGCCGCATGTCAACCGCCCGCACTACAGAGACATGGCAGGTGTCATTCGATATACTGTTAGGTCTTGGCAGAGCCCAACGCCTATAAATCAGGGGGGGGGGGCTTGACTGGCAATTACAAGGTGGCAAGTGATGGTTTTGAGAGGACTGAGCAGTTTACTTTTGCGTATGTATGTGTATACATGTGTGTGTATACATGTGTGTGTATACGTGTGTGTGTGTGTGTGTGTGTTTCCACGGTGGGGCTGATGAGGTCCTCACTTTTATTGGGTCACCTCCAGCTGCATCTACATAAGTTGGGGGTTCACTTGGAGGTGCACACTGGAACAAGTCGAGGGTGGAGGAGACAGAAACAGAGATGGAAGGGCTTACCCCAAGCCGAGGGGAACAGTTAGATCTAGGTGGGTGGGTTGTTTTGAGGGGGTTCAGAGCCGGAGGAGAGTGGGGTTTGGGTTGTGGAGGTGATGGGGAGCCCAGGGACAACCAGCGCCTCCCAGAGCCAGCTGGCAGGGCAGAAAGTAGGCCACCTCGTTCTGCACTTTACGAGCTGGCTCGCCTGGCCCCACCGTGGAGAGAGCCCGGCAGCCGGGGACCAGCCCAGGCAGGCGAAAAAAAAAAAAAGCATGCCGTCACCCTCCCCTCCTCTCCTCTCCTCTACTCTCCTTTCCTCTCCTTTGCTCTCCTCTCCTCCTCTCCATCCATCCTCCTTCGCCACTTTATCTCCCTGGTGCAGGGCGGCTGTAAAAAAAAAAAAGAAGCTTATCTCGGTTTATTTGTATTTATTCCCATTTTTTCTGTCTTGCCATGCCACATTTCGATCTGGTTTGATTATTTCTTTCCACGCTAAGCACCAATATTAACAAAATTGTGTTCATTTACGTGACAGGAAGCTATTGTTACATGTCGGCTTCAGCCAAAAATAATATAGCAGTGGAAAAATCTGAAATCATTTAGGGCCGTTTTTTGGGGGGGGAGCAACTGGATCTGATCTGCTCTAATCGGATGGTCCTGGGCCCTATTCTTGCTCCCAACAGCAGAGCCCATCTGGGAGGGGTGCCAGTCAGTCCTCGCAGCCTATGGCCAAAGCCTCCAGCTCAGCATCCAAGACCTGGAAGACTCGGACTCAGTGCAGGAACCAGGCCCTGCCTCGCAGGTAAATCTCATTCAACCCTTCGAGGGACATAAAGCCCCTTTAGTTGCAACTGGGGAAGCTTCTGTTGCTAGCTGGCCGTGTGCTGAAAGCAACAGTAACTGTAACATTCATGGCTTGTTCCTATTCTTTGGAAGAGAAGCAACGTCTCGTTGTCTAATGTATTTCAGGTGCGAGTTGGCGATGTTTAAAAACGTCTCCTAGATTAAGTGCATTTAAATGTTAACGGCTCCCTCCACAGAAGATAATGGTAGTACCAGGTTTGGTTATCAAGGGCCTTGTACTGGGATTTGAATTCAATCTGAAATGAAAGTGTCATCTGAAATGAAAAATTTGATTGTGCCCTCGTTTTCGTCCCAATGCATCTGTGGGGATTTGTCTGCTTGTCCTAGAAGACTACATCCGCTCTTCTGTGTTATACTCAGCATAACTGCAGTTATGTTCTTGCTCTGGTGTGGTGTTGGGTACATTATGTTTTTTTTGGTCCTCAGGTTAATTCAGTACCCCCCACCACCATCCAAGGGTGGAATCACTGTGACTACAGAAGATCTAGAGTGCTTAAAAAGTGGAGAGTTCCTCAACGATGTTATCATTGACTTCTACCTCAAGTGAGCTTATTAGCATGTTTGACTAGGCTATATATATACGTATATTGCATTTGTCAAATAAAACCACACAAGTACATCAAGTTTTGTTTCATGTGGATGAACTGTACGTCCCTCTGAGGCCAATGTGTATCACGTGTGTGCACATGATATGTGTACAAATACACGAAGCCTAACCAATGTTCCCCATCTTCTATCCGTCAGGTACCTTCTCCAGGAGAGGGCCGACCAGGAGATGAGAGAGCGCTCGCATGTCTTCAGCAGTTTCTTCTACAAGCAGCTCACCCGCAAAGACACAGCTAGCGAAGAGGCAGCGGAAGGCTCGTAAGGAGCTCAGCTCAGAGTATTTTCTCTGCTTGAGGGGGGGAGATAGACCTGTCTGGACAGGTCAACTGGGCACACTCACTGATCTCAAAAAGAAACTGGATAGCCATGGAATCAAAGTGAGGCATCGTGGCGGCCATTTTACGGGGACCACTTTCCTGCTTGAGACCAGTGACTATGACAGACGATGAATATTAGATATAAGATGTTTAATGAATTTGCATATTAAGCCTTATAGTAATGTCAAGTTTTCATAAACCTTGTTATATAGCTTGTTTTTGCTTGATATATATAAATATTTTCAAATATTGAAACTTGTTCGTCTATTGTATTTTATTAGTGTTGATGATTAGAACCTGGCCAATTACTATAAGGCTTAATATGCAAATTCATTAAATATCTTGTATATAATATTCATCGCCCGTCATAATCATTGGTCTCAATCAGGAAAGTGGTCCCAGTAAAATGGCCGGCACGATTTTTCGTGTGGCCTCACTTTGAAACTGTCAGGAACCATGTGATGCGCTATCCAGTTTCTTTTTGAGATCAGTGTTCACACTGCATAGCACTCACGTTTGTCACGTCGCCTGGCCAGGGCTTAAGGCTAAAGTGAGCGCTAGCGCTGCTGCACATTAAACCACTCGGCAGCAAAAATAGATTTAGGAAGGCATCTGTAAGAAGCACTGACTGTTTTTGTACTGGTGCACTTAGTGAACAGTGACAGTTGTGTCAATTTGTAATAGTAAACACTAACATTTTTCCTCCAAATCGTCAACTTGGTTATTGTGTATGAGGATTCGATACTGATGGGGATTGTGCTCACAACAGCTGCTGAGCCGTTTATTTCACACTGTAGTCTATCGGTTTGTTGAGAGAGCTAACATGGTAATGATTGCATTATCTCTTGGTCTTGTAGATCGGAGTACAGGAGACATCAGAGAGTCCGAACATGGACGAGACATGTGGACATCTTCAACAAGGACTACATCTTTGTGCCAGTGAATCAGGAGTGAGTCATACATCACCCAAACAGAAACACACATTAACCTTTGTACTCAAAAACACACTCACACCATCACTCATTCTGTTCCAATACAATAAAATTGTTCTATAACACACACACACGGCACACACACACACGGCACACACACACACGGCACACACACACACGGCACACACACACGGCACACACACACACACGGCACACACACACACACGGCACACACGCACACACACACACACACACGGCACACGACACACACGGCACACGACACACACACACACACGACACACACACACACACGACACACACACACACACGACACACACACACACACGACACACACACACACACGACACACACACACCACACACACCACACACGACACACACACGACACACACACGAAACACACACACAAGACACACACACACGACACACACACACAAGACACACTCACATAGTGTCCAGGCCTTTCAGCTTACTGCCACTATGGGAGCCAACTGAGCACCTTTATTATAAGTCAGTGCTCCCATTACACTGAGCGCTAGGCATGGAAACAGTGAAACAGAAAAGGGCACGGAGTCTGGAGGGGGCAGACCACCGACATAGCGTCACAAGGCCTCGGGAGTCGGACCAGGGCAGCCCCCCAGCCTCTCACTGCTGTGGCCTACATACATCAGACTCATGGTCTGGCATGTTTACGTTCTACATATGGCAGAAATTACCTATGCAAATGTGAAAGTGCAATAGCCAGAACGAAGCGAGGCTTAGTGTTTCCTATGAAGAAAAAGAGCCTGGTTTTTTTTTCAGGCCTGAATTCAAGGAAGGACAAGGCACAAAAAGGCTCTGTGTGTGTGTGTGTGTGTGTGTGTGTGTGTGTGTGTGTGTGTGTGTGTGCACGATTGGATGGAAACCAAGGACATCCGTTCGGCGAGCTGGACAGGTTCAATATCAAAGCGGCAATCAAGTCAAAACAAGAGCAGTGGGACAAAAACATTATGCAAATGGGAAAATGATCTAAGACATGGATGTTTAAATCTGACATGGTGTGCTCTTGTAAAATTGAACAAGACCACAGTGTGTACATGCGCGCGCACACACACACATACACACACACACACACACACACACACACGTTCTCTGTTCCCTTGCCTCTCTTTACAGACACACACACACATACATACACACACACACACACACACACAGAGGTCTCTACATAGCTGCTCCACTGAATTGTGAATGTCACTCAGTGCTGCATTGTTGTCCACAGTCCAGGGGACTCTCTTTAGGTAAATTTGATTCTGCAGTCAAGTGCCTGTGTGCCTGTGCCATGTATTTAGTAATGATTGCATTGTACGTACTTGCTTGCTTACGTACTTCCTTACTTACTAATGATTACTGTACCTACTGTGGGTACATCTTTGTGCTTATGCAAGTTTGCCCTCACTCTCACACCAAAGGGCTCACTGGTACCTGGTGGTCATCTGTTTCCCGGGCCTGGAGAAGCCCCAGGTTGTAAAGTGGGGAGGCCCAATCCAGGAGGGGAGTACTGGGTTGAAGAAGAAATGCGAGCCCCAGGCTTCCAGCCAAGGTATGGAGGCCTCGGGCCCAATGTTCCTTTGTTTTTTTTTTCTGTTGGGGGGGAACATGAAACAGGTGTGTTGGCCTGAATGAAACATGTCGGTATGTGTGTTATTCCAGTAATTAGTCCTGCATAGAACTCCTACTCCTCAAGTTTCATCGTTAACTTCACTGGATTTGCCTATGGATCATCGAAAAGGGTGACAAAATAGGCTTCTGGACAGCATAGTCCCGTCTAAGCACATGAGAAAAGAACACTCAAAACCCTGTTTTAGGATGCTTGGAGGGTTTTCAGTCGTGAAATATATTCCCTGCTCTAAAATAAACAACCAAAAAAAAAGGAAGATTTGGTCTGTACCTGTAGGTCAGGGCGACTGTGCCAAGCATGAACTTGAAGTTAAATATGGAGCTCCGAGGAACACATAATTCAGCCAGATCAGTGCAAACAGATTTAGAGGGCCATTAAAGGCTGAAACTATTCTAACAGACTCTAGTAAAGTCCGAAACGTATCTGTAAGTCCTCTTAAAAAAAAAAGGTTCTGCTCAGTTCATTGTGTTGATGAGAAAATGTGAAACTGATGTGTGTGTGTGTGTGTGTGGGTGTGTGTGTACAGGGCCCAGCGGACGACCCACATCCTACCAGAGATCACAAGGTTTGCCGGTAAACAGCATCCTTCCTAACAACTTCCAATCAATTCTGCAGGGATGTTTAGAGTGCCAGTATTATTGTACATGTAGATATAACTTTGTGGTGACATCTCACAATGTAAATCATTTTAACCGGTAATAACTACAGCTAGTTATCACTCAGGCAGGGTTTTAGACATAGTGAAAGGTTTTAACTTCAGTAATTTAATTACTTCCTAGCCCTGAAGATGAAGATAGCTAATTTGTTACTGATCTGAATGTACTTAGTTGTATTTGTTTCCTCCAGGACTGTACACAGCAGACTTGCACAAAAGAAACCATCTGTAGGAGGTAACAGCTTTACTTACTGACGTAACCACTGCGGTTCAATCAAATCCTCTTATGTTGTGTGTGAACTAAAATGAAAATAACCATGAACCATATTCCTACTTCTTCTCTCTGCCAGGCCATGTATCCTGATCATGGATTCTCTTAAGCTCTCCTTCCATGAGCGTATCTACAAGCTCTTAAGAGAGTAAGTGCTGGTCACCTCTGTGTGGGTGTCTGGGTGTGTGTTTGCTCTCTGAGCCAAGGTGGCATTCAGAGTGATCTCTTCCATGAAGCATGGTAAATGGTGTCTGTCTCTCTGCATAAACCCTTGCTCTAGTGCGTGTGTGTGTGTGTGTGTGTGTGTGTGTACACGAGTACGTGTTTAATGCATGTTGTGTTTTACCCCCTTTTCCGTCTCAGCTACCTGCAGGTGGAATGGGAGGTGCGCAGAGGCGTCCCTCGCCGTTTCACGCCAGACAACATGATGGGCTCGCACTGCAGAGTGCCCCTGCAGGACAATAGTAGCGACTGCGGCCTCTACCTGCTCCAGTATGTGGAGGTTTTCCTGCAGGTACAGCCACCTCAGCCCTCCCCCTCCACTCCCCATCTCAGCAAAGGTCCTTTCATTCCATCAGCTGGTGGATCACGAGACTTGCATAGGGACATTTAAAATGAATGTCTCAGTCTTCTCATATTACAAAGCAGGCCCTCATTTATGTGTGTGTGATTGTGTCCGTCCATCCACTACAGAACCCAGTGGTGCACTTCGAGCTCCCGCTCCGGCTCGAGCGCTGGTTTCCACTGCAGCAGGTGCGGCGTAAACGTGAGGACATCCGTGAGCTGGTGCTTCAGCTCTACCGGCAGCAGGGAGCAGTGAGGTGAGAGGAGAGGAGAGGAGAGAGCGTCCAGGCTCCGTTCAGAGAAGACACCCTGCATGCAGACTTGTCCTCTTCCAGTGGCCTTGCTCAATTTGTTTTGAAGGTTTAATTAAATATATTTCTATGTTTTTTTTTGTTTTTTTTTTCTGATTTGATTTTTATTTAAGTAATAACGTTGATCCGTTTTAAAATTTGTACAATGCAACGCTGTATACATTATTTATAAAACTGTGAATGCACATACTTAGATAAACTACTTGAATAAGATGTTTTATAGTTTTTACAATTGCTATTATGCCATTAATGTTGAGACCAAGGGAATATTAAAAATGTTATTTTCTTACATTTTGTTTGTTTTCTTCTGCGATAAACTTATACAAAGTGCGGACCAAAAGTTCTGAATGTTAAAGATGTTCTTCAATTTCAATATATCCGTTGAAGAGGTAATTTCTAACTCCGTGAATTTTTATGATTACTTGCAGCTGCAAACAATAGTGGCATTACAACAAACAAGCGGAGGCCATTTTTTTTCTATCATTTTACTCTTTGGCTTCAACGTCTTCATTTTCCAGGGCTGACGATTGAGCAAGCTTGGTAAATGACCCCTTGTAATGTGATTATTAAAACAAAACCTCGTTTTGCTCCCCTGTTGTGTTTATGTAGCTTGGCCACGATCCGAGTGGGTCTCTCGATCCGTGTATATAGTCTTTTTTTTCCCCTGTCTAGAACAATGAGGGGATATACCCGAAACACATCAGTGAACAGCTTATTCTGTCCGTCACGTTGTTTAGCCTGGAGGGTGTGGAGGACACATGTGAGATTGGGCTACGGAGCTTTGGGGGCGACGCACAAGGGACAGGCTTGATGGGCTTTTCCTTCTGCTTGTGCAGTGGGTATGTAGAAGAGCTTCCAGAGAGGTGGGCATATGCAGTTAATGGGGTTGAGGAGGCTGAGTTGTGGAGGGGGTTTTACCGTAATTAGACGCCGTATCTCTGTAATTTGGGGATTGAAGCCGCTGTGAGGGGTCCTAGACAGAGACAAAACCCTTCGGCCCCCCCGCAGAGTAGATCCTACCGCCACAATTGCTTCATCAAGTGCTAAACACCATTATCATGAGTATTATCCGGTTCCTGATGCATTACTTGGAGCATAGAGTGAGCAAGGCTTAGAAATCTCTTCACTGAGAACTACAGTACCCAGACCTGCACATAGATACTGTACTTGCATTAATGTCATGGGCCCTACCAGAATGGACCTATGCAACAAATATTGCTTTATGTATTGCCCGCTATTGTGGGATGTATGAACCAAATATAATGTATGAATGTAGTCGAGCATTGTCAATATATCTCCAATGGAAAGAGCGGTGTTATGATTCGTCGCACAGTCCCTCAACTGACCCATCTGGTGATGTAATCTAATCTTATACACAGTATGACCTCTATATTGGTTTAAAACACAAGACAAAGACCTTACCATTCACAACAACAACAACACACTGGTTTCTATTTATGGTCGCAGGTCAATGGGTTGTTATTTAGTTTTGTGAAGTGTTCATCAAATCTAATTGAAAACCTAACCACTTTGAGTGATTTCAGAAACCACAAACTTTAGAGTGCTTCATTATATGTGTTTGAGAACCTGCATAGTCCAAACCTTTCCTGTCTGTCTTTTTAATATTATCCATTCCATGGCTTTCTCCTAAATGGTATCCCATTAGTGTTCTCCTCCTTCAGTTTTAACACTGCACTTTCTCTGGAGGTCAGAGTTCACTGCCCTCTTCTATTCGTGTCAAAGCCCTGTAGTGCAGACACCTCAGAGAGAGGAAGGAGAGTATCAAGTGTTCAGTCTGCTGGGAACCAGTGTTAATGGGGAGTCTAGTCAAAGAGTCGGAGAATATGGACCGGTGACGAGAAGAAGCGGGAAGAGGATTTGGATGGGGGGTGCCAGATGATTCGCTCCCTCTGTCATTAATTTAAATGTGTGGACGTGGAGATTAATCTGGGGGTTACACGAGGGATTCCCGTAGTGGGTTTAATAATATAATATAATATATAATATAATATGTAATGGAAATGTTTCTTAGTGGGATGTGTTTCTGGGTATTTCAACACAATGCAATGTTTCATTTAACTTATAGGCGTATTTGCTGCGATAACTAAGACTCCACAGTAAAACATTTGGTTGAATTGCCTCAGACACCCTGAATGTGGTATATTTTAAGCACACGTAAATAGGGCAACAAGGACAAACGTAGAACTGCGGCAGCATAAGAGGTGGTTTGTAGCGCAGGCTAATTGGAGCTGACACTGGATGTCTGGGCAGGGTCTCTTTTGGCAGTCAGAAGCAGAGGGCAGCAAGGTAATTTAGATTGTGTCTGAGCTAATCTGAGCCAGCCGACGAGATTAGGGCGATTTATCGACTCTGACCAGGATGGGATCCGACCACCCTCCTGTCTCCCCCATAATCTGCCCTCCACAATAGCCTTCCCCAACGAGAACCTTTCTGCTAGGCTACAGGATCCAGATACATTTAGTTGGCAAGCTAACATTACAGCCTTTAAAGAAAAACCAATAGATAGTTGTAATGATTGACCAAAATCATTATTTGCATATGTCATTTTTACATTGACATAATCCTGCCCATTTGTGATTTCTGATTAGTCTTGTTTTCCTTATTCGTTTTCTTCTATGGTAAATCTGTTAAGTGGCTTTCCAGTTATTCCCTCAGTTGAGTAAACAATCCATTAGTAAAATGATCGAAGTGGCTGTAAAGACATTTGAAACTCATTTAACAGGACCACAACTGCTGTGTTACCTGTGCAACACACCAGGTCTTGCCAAGTCAAGAAGACATTCGTCTCTTGGCTGTATTAGTCACATAGCAAAGATGTTGAGTGCTGCTTGTAGACTTGTTATCCTGTGATTTTCACTTCACACATAATATGGGGATTACTCCACGGTTGTCTGTCTGAGACCTGACCGAAGGCCAAGTATTACTACAGACTTGTTTATTATTAGGTCGAGACAGACACAAGATATTACACTCGACCGGACAAGAATAGAACAGATACTTACCGCACAATCTGATCTGCTTTGCATTGCTTGTTACTAGAGTTGTGCTTTTGTTTGACCTGTCCTGGTCCTCCCTTTCGGACTTCTCCATCAGTATTGGCTACATTTCAAGGCCTTTAGAACAGGCTTTGTTCTTAGAGTGAACAGTAGCATTTACATCAGACCGTCCTGTCTCCCTCTGCAGTTTCCTAAGACAATGGATCTAATTTTATGCCAGTATTTTAAGACCAATAACAAACGAATGATTTTGGATCCATAGGCTACATGGATGTATAGCTTAAATTAGAATATAGACAGAAGGTAGATACATTATAAGATGAAGTGTTAAAGCTGTAAATAACTATCTGTTCACAAGTTAATCTGCTGCCTTAATTTCAATGCTTTATGAGCATATTTATTGTTACACCAGGTTTTATTGCTCTTAGCCTGATTGTTCTCTCCCTTGTACGTCACTTTGGACAAAAGCGTCTGCTTAGTGACTAAATGTAAATGTAAATGATATATAGATACATGAATGTGATAAAATCCCCTGACCACTCCCATCTGAACAACAAAGAACGGAAACAGCAGAGAGAGTGAACAACACCAGGTGTGACTCCTAGTATAAACCCTGCTGACCTTTGACCTCCCACTCCTGACAGAATCTGCCCCTGTCAAAGTGAATTTCAGAGGATCAGGTCACAGCGAAAGACCACCTGGTACCTGCTGAGCTGACCTGACGCGTCAGGATACACACATATCCCCAGATCAATCCCAACCCGCGATGGCACGCTATCTACTGGGACAACCCCACTCCCTCATGCCAGACGGCTAACATGACCTGCTCTGCGTTTTGTTGGCGGGCAGGGCTTGCGTTTGATATATCTGCTCCGTGACGAGGGCAACTGTCTGCCTCCCGTGGATGTGTCTGGTCTCTTGAGCGCTGCCATTCACATTAACCAGGCCCATCTGGT
This sequence comes from Sprattus sprattus, assembly GCF_963457725.1. NCBI lineage: Eukaryota > Metazoa > Chordata > Actinopteri > Clupeiformes > Clupeidae > Sprattus > Sprattus sprattus. The sequence continues at coordinate 11,067,375 of NC_137922.1, read as the reverse complement.
TGGGATGAAAACAGAACTAAATTCGTAACGTTATCTAATAAACGTTCGAGTTATTTGATTCATCAACTGGAATGTGTTATAAGATTACAACTACATTCAATGAATTTATTCATATTTATAATGGGGAAAAAAAAGAAAATGTGACACATTTAACAGGTCAATCAGGAGTATCACAGTGTAGAGGGCTATTTTTGTATGATATTCTGGCTTGCAGACTGAACTGCAGGCTTTGGCCAAATGGCTTTTCTTTATATACCATTATCCATGGTATCATGAGCATATCATGGAAGGCCATATGTTGCAGGAATTACATCCTATTTTGACCAGACAGATTATTTTCCCGAATTACGTTATTAACTCAATACTAATAATAATGGCACCTGACACTAAAATACATCGATTTGGGCCAAGTGTGAACATATAGTTAGCCAATAAGTGTCCTCACACTGTTTCAAGATGGCAAATTATAATGTATCACTGACTTCTGTAGTGGCTTCCTTCGAGGGCTTAACCAATAGGATTAGAGGGCAAAAAAAATCTTGTAAAGTCCTATCTGCTTATCTGCGCTTGGAGCTGACTTCAGTAGAGAAGGAGCTTCCCGTAGGAACCCGGGGGACAACACCCTACAGAGAAATGGAATGAATAATAACATGGTTTGCCTAGATTTTTTGGCCATGAAATTTTGTGTATGGGAAATGCATATCAACAGTGTATCAATGCACTAACAAGAAGGTAGAGGTCAGATCAAAGCTTTTTTGAGATTGTGTTTTTGGAGTACAGCGCTACAATGCCGGGCCCTCTGTGGAGATGCGTTTCTTGGATTTGTATGGTGGTGGTTTTAACAGGAATATTTGACAAAGTCACAGGTAGGTACTGAATCCCAAATTCTTACCTGTATTATCAAACCAAACCATGAGGAGTCCGAGTCTCACTTTTACTTTCCTGTTTTCAGATGCCACTGGTGGAATTCACGTGGACACTTTGGTACGGAGATATGGCCAAGCAATGTCTTCAGAGACCAATCAAGGTTTATTTGCTCAGTCTCTTTCAAAGGCCCTGCCTAACAGATCGCATCAAGAGAAAGGGGCATTATCCCGAAGAAAACGGGATATACTGTTTCCTAACGGAGTTAAACTTTGTTCACAAGAAACCGTTCAGCAAGTGATACATAATCACCTGAGCTACTTTCACCTCAGAGGTAAGCTGTTGGGTTGGCAGACCTCTTTTTCTCTACAACAGATTCGAAGATGTCTTTGTTTGTTAAGTGGTTAGAATGTTAAGTCAGAATTTGACTTGGTTTGACATAGTTCACAATGACCAGGGAACATTCTCTTAGACAATTAGACAGGTATCACAAAAAGGAAACCAAAGACTACAAACCAAACTGTTAAAAAATCTGGGGCATATTAGGCAACCTGCTTACTTGTCACAATTAACTTATCAACCACATCTTGTTTACCATTTCATCTTTCCACTGTCATCAGAAAGATGAATAAGGTTTAATCATATCGGAAGAAAAGTGTTGACGACAGCTCCCAGGCAACTCGCAAAATGTCAGCACAGACATTACATTTCATGCCAGAACTGATAATGGTTGGACTGAACAGCCATTAACATTACACCATGGAGGATTGCTAAACCGTTGCACTACTCTATCCCCGTGAGGCGACCCTGAGGTGGCTACTTACAGCCTGTCAGCGGGGGCTGTCAGAGTCTCACCTGCCTGAGCTGGCCATCAGTCTGAGCAGATCCGGCACGTGTCACTACGCCCGTGGAGGCTTAGCATGTGCCCCGGCTGCTGGCTATCATCTCAGCATTTCCTATCTTTAGCCAGTTTCACTCTGACAGGGGGTATGCCAATGAAAACTAGCCTTTTGGCTACAATTGGGTGCATTTACATTTCAATGTTTATTAATGCACACTGTCCCTCTTCATCAAATAAACAAATCAAATCAAATCAAAGCAGGCCCAGGCCTAAGTGACCTCCTCCAAAACAAGGTCCCTATACTGAATTCTCTAAACAAAACTATCGTCAAAAAATCTTAAAAATCATACTTATACTAATATTTATATATAGATTACAGGTAATTAAAAAGGTAAATAGTTATTCGTGCTAACTATTATACTATTTCTAAATTATAATTGTTATTACTTTTATTATTATTATAAATGTTATACTATTATTGTGTTCACAAAGCCTAAAACTGCAATGCATAGCTGAGGAACCCTCAAAAGGGTTCCGCAAAAAATAGCTAAAAATGAGGGTTCTTCTTTCACAGAGCCAAGCTGATGACTGCCTAATGGTTCTCTAGGTTGAACTGTTTTTTAATAAGAGCATTCTGTAATAGTGGTGCAGTAGACATTGATCAGATGAGCTGTGGTGCCAGGAAAATATGAGAGACCCAGGGCTCCTTGTGAGTGGGCTTCTGGTTAGTCTTTCGGGCTTCCCGAGTTCACTGTGCAGATGTGGCCTGTTGAGAGGGAGAATGTTCACCGGTGTTGAAAATCGTCAAGGGTTAATGTCCCTGCAGTTATTTATTTTTCCAGAGACAGGCTACATTGAGAGAGAATGAGGAGTAACACATGTCTAAATAGCAATTTGCGTCCAAGCTGAGAATCCAATCCCTGTCTGGAATATATGACGCGTGCAGGGATCAAGAATCTTTCCATTATTGTGTCCGTTATTACTGTTTTTTTTTTTTTTTTTTTAATGGATATCCATCAGTGCTGATGGGTCGATGGGATGTCAAATTCCGCTACAGCTTTGCCTGGCTCTGCCATGGTGTTATGGCTCAACAGTTATTTTCAGGTCATGGATATCCATCACAGTCTCACTTTTCAAAAGAACTGCTTTTTTTTCCAATATGTCAATATTGGACTGAGTTAGCTATTTTTTTTAAATGATAAATAGCTTAGATTCTTTTTTACTATATTTACATGGCAAATGTGCACACTGGCCCAGACATGAAAGTGTGTATGACAATAATGAGTATAAAATGGCAAGACATTACATAGTACCACACTGAAAAATAACATGTTTGCATAATGTGAAACACTGGCACCATTAAAGTGGTAATTGGGTTATAATGCAAATTAATTTCAGGTTATATGAAAACGGTGACCACTGCACAGCTGTCTGAGATCTAGCTGAATTTCTGACGTTGACACCTTAACATGCATAATAATGTGGTTGATGGTCACATCTGTTAATGTATGTGTGTATGTATGTGATTTTTTTTCTGCAGTGTGTCAGGAGACTGTGTGGGAAGCCTTCAAGGTCTTCTGGGACCGTCTGCCCGAGCGAGACGAATACCAGTTTTGGCTGGAAAAATGCCAAGATGGCACAGCCACTGTTTTTGACATTGGCAGAAGCTTCAGTCAGTCAGAGGAGCATCTCACCCTTGTGCAAAATGTGAGGGGAAATATTTGTTTAAAGCCTCGAAGATAAAGCAATGGATTTTCCAGAACAGTTCCAGATATCTTGAATGTAGTATGTAATGTGTATTCGGTTTGATTACATACCAACTCACATTCATTTTCTTTGCCTTTTCATTTTTTTTCAGAGAGTATTAATGACTTCATCCAATAGGTGAGTGTTCAATGCTATATTTCATTTTTTTTTTTTATTATTATTTTTTTTTTTTTTACATATCCTCGATTCTGTTCGAAATAGAGTAGTAGTGTGGAGCAGAGCATGTCTGTTACAATATAAACACTCTCATAGAAGAAAAAGTGCCCTAAATTGTCCCCATCGGAAAATACTCCTTTGGTGCCAAGGACAACTTCTCTGAGAAATAAGAAACAATACGTCTCTCAGTGTTGGGTTGTTTGAAAATGAGCATGTTCTACTTGGCACCAAATACAAATTCTCAGGGGGGGATAAATTGAGGAACCCTAGCCAGAACCTTTAAAAACAAAACAAAAAACCCCTCAATAGACTCTTGTATTTTTCCACACTTGTCCTGTATTCTGTTACACTCAGAAATAACCAAATTAAGGCTATCCTACAGTAACACCTGACCGCACATACTGTACATACTTATGTATACACATAAACATTGAAATAGATAGAATATATAGAATAGAAATATTCAATTCAGTACCTGTTCCAATTGTTTATTGAACCTTTCAGATACACAATGGCTTTCATGATACATTCACATGAAAACTAGGATGCCATCACACAAAACTCAATGTCTAAAACACCTTACAAAAGTAGTCACATTTTAAAAGACATCTGGGGAAATTCTTGTATTTACATCCCTCTCGTGTTTTCGTGGTCCTCGGCATCATCTGCTTCAGTGAGCCCTTCAGCTCCTGGTCTGACATGTGCAGGTAGGCCTCTGGACCCTCACCCCATGGTGACCCAACACGGCTCTGTAGAACCTCTATGCTGTGTAGACACCAACCTCCCCACGCTTTAGCAAACTCTTTTCTCTTTGCCAGCATCTTGTCGGTTGCTAGTCACAGCTAGGTGTGCCTGTAGCTTCCTTTTACCGTCTAATGCATCTGGGTTGCTTCATTTTACTACATGCCATAATGGTGTCAGTTTGTTTTTCTGGAGGGGCGAGACAACCAAACTGAACAATATGCATGGCAGCAGCTGTTTCTAAGCCGTTTTCTTCTGGAAGCACTTGTTATTCTGACCATTTGTACTGATTTCACTTCTCATGTTACTTCTGAACAGCCCAGATTCAACTGCTGCTCCAAAAGAAGAAACCATCCAAACCACCACTCTGAAGGGTAAGTAGTTTTTGTTTCCTGAAATTAGATTTTACAGCTGTGTGGCATGCATATGATATATGTTTAACTTGTTCTTTAACGCTGTTGCATTTAGCCATAGCCATAGATTACCTGCTGAAGGCTAATCACACACATTATTCTCAGAATAGCTCCTAATCCATCTTAGTGATATCACTCACTGGTGTCAACGAGCAGGATCAGAAACCTTTGTATGGCTTCACCACACAAAAAGCTGAATGCTGACTCATTTCCGGGAGTGCCTTTAGCAATACGTGATGTATAGAAATACACTTGAACTGCAAACCTAAAATAACCTTTTGTTTTCTTCCTAGGGAAGCAATAGTCTTACATTTTTAAGTCAACGTTTGTAATGTTTAATTTCTTCCTTTATAGAAGTACAGACGGTGCTGACAGACCTTGATGGGGACAGCGCTCCAGATCTCCCTGCGGAAACAGAAGTAGTCCAGGTCACTTCAGAGCCTACTGTGGAGGAGGTTACAGAGGACCATGCTGCTGGAGTTGATCCCTATGAAACACCTGAGGACACGGATGCGATAAGTCCCGAGACCACAGAAGAGGCAGTCGAACAAGCTGCTGTTGAGGAGATAAGCCCGGTGGATATCCAAGAGGAAGTGGAGGACACTGCAGAGGGGATTGCCCCAGATGTCACTGCTGAAGCCCCCCAGGAAGTGATAACTGAGGGGACTCCCGAAAACACTGAGGCAGGTGGTGTGGTCACGCTTGAAAAGGTCTCTGAGGAAGTCCCTGATGAGGTTGTGTGTGAGTGTGAAACAGCTGAGGAAATACCACCCGAGGTTACAGAGAGCACTCCAGAGGTGGATCAGGTCATCATTAGGGTTGAGGGGGAAACACCTGTGCCTACAGAGGGCACCCCAGAAGAGGACACACCTGTAGACGTTTCACCTGAAGAGGATGTGGCAGAAGAGGAATCACCTGATGAAGGTTTACACGAAGAGGAACCAACAGAGGAGGTCATACCTTCAGAAGAGACAATTGAAGCGGTTGTAACTGAATCAGAATTACCTGAACAGGTCGCAACTGAGGAGGAAATACCAGAAGCGGTTGTCACTGTGGAAGAAGAACCTGAGGCGCCTGTAACAGAATTGGAAGTATCTGAAGAGCCTGTAACAGATGAGTTACCTGAGGAAGCTGTAGCTGAGGAGGAATCACTTGAGAAGGTTGTACCTACTAAAGAAGACTTACCTGACGTAGTCGTGGAGGAAGGGCAAGATGAGGTTGCACCTTCAGAAGAATTGACCGTAGAGGATTTATCTGAGACAGACGATCATACACCTGTAGAAGAAACAACAGCAGAGGTTGAATCTGATGTTGTCGTTGAGGAGACTCAGGTTGAGGAAACACCTGAAGACACCACCCCTGAAATTCATGAAGAGGAGATATCAGACAATGCTGATGAAGATGCTGCATCACCGGTAGCAACTGAAGAAACAACAGGTACTCCAGAAGAGGAGGGCGCACTTGAACCCACTGAAGATGAAGTGGTACCCGAAACAGCTGCTGTGGAAACGTCAGAGGAAGTGCTGCCAGAAACAGAGGAGGTGGCAGTTGTGGATGAGGGTGCTGCCTCACACACAGGTGTGGCTGAGGGTGAACCTGCTGAGGAAACAGTCATCGAAGACGCAGGTGAGACTGCTGTAGGGGAAGTGATACCAGACACTCCCATGGAGGATTCACCAGAGGCTGCCACAGAGGAAGGTGCAACTGAGGTTGATGACACACCTGAGATTGTGGTAACAGACCATATGCCAGAGACTGTTGGGGAGGAGGATGGATCTGACACTTTTCTGGAACCAGAACCAGAGGTTTCAGAAGTAGACATCTCAGAGGATACTGCCACAGAAGAAGTTGCGGTTGAGGAGGAACCACTTCAAACTGCGGAGTATGTGGAGGAGATCACAGAAGTGGAAGCAGCGGAAAGGACACCAGCACCCACTGAAGAACCCACCACAACAACTGAAGCACCCATGGAAGAAGACATAGTAGAAGAGGAAAATATGGTGAGCAGTTCATAGTTGGCAGGATTATTAAATATTTAAGATAATGAAAATGCAGATCTATGACCAAATGAACGGTAACCCCATGTTTGTACTGTAAATTTGTAAATATTTTGCACTTTCAATTATGTCCAGATCACCAATGAAATTGATGACGTCATGGCAAGGCCAATAAGACCTATGGGAGAGCACATTGTGGAGCTCAGCATCAAGCTTAAGGGGGAGTTTTATGATGACTCCCTGAGGGACCCGTCCAGTTACTTCTACCAGAGGCTGGCCGACCAGATTACACAAAAGGTGGGATGGATGCCTTGTTTCTCTAGCATGTCTCCTCATCCATTACTCTTCTGCTTTTGCTCTTCTCTCTGTGTTTCCTCTTGACCTTTCCACTCACTTCTGTTGTCTCCATTTGAACTTAGAGGAAAGCAGGTTGTGGAAGCTTAGTTCAAAAATGATTCCATAGTGGCACAGGTTGAAAGGAAAAATGAAAGACAGTGGTCATCTTTATTTATTTATTCGTTGTTGTTTTTTTAATGATCTGTCAAGCAAATCCACTGTGGACAAAGCAGGAAGAAGGTTTACTGGAACTCTTGAGAGCCTTGACTGCAACAGTTACCATAAGTTACATTTGCAAATCTGCGAGTGACAGCCTCTGGGAAAGCTTCGGCTGCCTGGAAACACTAAGTGTATTCCCATTGCTGGAAGTTGCCATCGTTCACTTGCGTGCTCTCTTCTGGCAGTGTCAGTGACTTAGTTTTATATCATAGCTGAGCACTTTTGTGAAGGAAATGTAGAGCATATGAATCAGTCAACCCAGAACAAATAGCAGGTGGTATCTGAATAGAGACTAAGACTTCTGGGATTGGTGTACAGGGGAAGGGCAGGAGCCAACCAGTGATGAGCTCTTTGACCCTCAATGACAATGGTAAAATTCTTAGTGCAACGAGGGAGAGAGGAAAGAGAAACATTTAGTTTGATTGATTATATGATGATGTTACTGTAATATATTGAGAACCAATATTGCCACCAATAAATAAAGCAGGATTCCAGTCAATGGAAAAATGGCCTCTCCCCACTGGCGATTGTTGTTGTGTACGATTTTCTATCAGTTCTCACCACACAATGACATCTCATCTTTGCTCCTTGAATGTCGATTTGTAATGGTATGGAGTTATTGAAACTTACTACGTGTAAAAAAGACTAGAAATTGAATGTTTATTTTTCGAGTCTCAAGCCTATAAAGTTACACTGGGTGCCTTTAAATGGGGATTCTAAACATTTTGTAAAAAATGTTGCCCCTCAGATGCGGGTTCTAATTGTTAATTGTTAACAATTGCTAATTGTTCCTTGCCTTTGCTTGGTACTTGAAGTTTTGGTGGACTTTCTACTGTTGTTTTGCATTCAGCTGGCTCATAATAATGGTGTATATCCTCTGTTGTCTCTGATTTCATAGATTGAAGATGCATTTGAGCGACTTCCTGGTTTTAAGAATGTGTTTGTGCTTGAGTTTAGGTAAGTTTGACCAGCTCTCTCTCGCTCTCTCTCTCTCTTGCTTTCTCTACTATAAAACAGCATTTAAAGTTCACCCCCGGCTCTGTGAACTCCACCCACTGCATCCTTTTGAAAAAAAACTAAAAAGTGGCGTGGAGCTGAGGAGGGGGGTGTAAACGCCTGTGAATGATGAGTCTCGATCAGCAGATTGACAAATTGATTTAATTTAAAATGTACAGCTCATTTAAGTGTACACAACCTCTTTAATGAAATGATTGGTTCTGGTCAAATCTTATTGTGATTTATAGTGGATTTATTTCTCTTGCTTCTCTTTTTAAAGGCCACAGAAGGATATCCAAGGGTGAGTATTTGTCCCTCGCAGAAGTCAATGTTTGACCTACATAACGAGCTCACCATTAAACATCTACATTTAACTGTTAGCAGTTAAGAATGAGTAACAACCCTCTTGATCCTGTGACCATGTCAAAAAACCAGAGGAGAACCTGAAAAGCCCTTTAAAAGCCATAAAATACAATCTGGAGAATGTAAAATGGGCTGAACAGGGCAAGGCAAATACCTGTGTGTGATAAATCCGTTCTCTCGCAGTAGTAGCATCACTCCCCATCCTGCTCGATCCTGCAGCTGCAACCCCCCCCCCCCCCCCCCCCCCCCCAGGGCCTGTCCCCCTCCTCCATCTCACATGATGGGAAATTCATGTGACTGTGTTTGGCAGGGACAAGCCAAAAGAGTCAATCTCTTTGTCTCACCCTCTCCAAGCCTACACTTTTAATGGACGATGGGCTTGAGTAACACAAGCCTCAGAAACTTTATACAAGCAGGGCCAAGTTGCCCCACTTCTCTCGTATCCTGACAGAAACTTAAAGGTGCGAGAAAGCTGTGATCCAAATCAAGGCTTTTTTTTTAGCCGCTATGAACCTGTCTGGTATCTGCTACATCTTGCTCTGAAGTCCTGCTAATGACTTACTATGGCCAATCACTCTTTAAATTGGATAAGTCCTTTGCTGACTGAAGGGGCCAGCTGCCGTCCGTGATGGGATTATACGGAGAGGTTTATGACAAGCTCAATTTTCTCCGCTGTCAACCATCGTCAACGCCAGATTCTCTTGTGGTTTATCACCGGGGTTGCCGGCAAAACCGCATCATGGATAAATGCACATTGTGAGCTCCCTGAGACTTTTAAAACCACCTTTACTTTCTCTGCAGTTTGTTCTGCAGGTCATGTAAAGCCTATTAGCGGGCAGCCTCTTTTATGAAGCTGCCAGAAAATCGGAACCTAAAGGGATATTTGACTGTTGGGGAAAGAAAATTGATCTGGTCGTAAACTCACGGGGCTTTTTCACACTTGTTGAAAAATACGTATGTGGCAAAATAAAAAGTCAATAACTCTCGCAATCGAGGTCAGAGCCCAGTTTCCATCCTCCGATAAAGCCTGCCTGTTTGTGCCTCTCGTGAAGTTTTAGGTGTACATACTACTCTGGTAGCAATTTTCCAATTCTAGATTTTTGTTTTCTTGGCATCCCACGCCAATGCAGGTCAAGTACAGGTTTTGACACCATATTTCTTGTTATATTTTCTTGCTAATACAGTAGGTTATATTATTCACATAACCTTGTATGTGATGTGTCACTATTATATTATATTATATTATATTATATTATATTATATTATATTATATTATATTATATTGTATTATATTATATTATATTATATTATATTATATTATATTATATTATATTATATTATATTATATTATATTATATTATATTATATTATATTATATTATATTGACGTGTTACTTGCTTACTTGTCTTACAGTGGACTTGGAGTGGTTGTCCACTATGCTATCACTCTTGAGGGTGAAGGAGGTGGACTGAGTAATGCAACCATGGACTACATCACCCTTCAGGCTAACATGGTGGGAAACTCATATCATGAGCCAGATGAGCTGCCCACAGTGGTCTACACCATCACAGACTTCCGCAACTACATCACAGAGGCCCTGCACAAAGAGAACTTTATTGGGAACAACACTCTGGACGTGGACCCTGATTCTCTCCAGCTAGAGAGCGGTACAGCCTGTTCTTAAAATCTGAAAATTAATTAAAAGTAAATTTGATGTGGATTAGGTGCTTATAGGCTGAACGTCATATACCATTTCGGCCTTCATGGACCTCGGCAAATACGTATGGTCGCGTTTAGGCCACACGTATAGTTTGCCTAGCTAAAGACAGGAAACTTGCATATTTACATAATTTTGGGGTGCTGTACTATATTAGAAAAGCCTTCATGTCATCTTACTATGTTGTTATATCATTTCACCTGTTTGGCCTTTGCTTTTTGCAGTGGATACATTGTTTCCCGTCAAGCCAACAGGAAGAGCCATTGATTCTAATGACCTGGTAAGTGGACAGCTGTTCACATTCTTCCTTCTAATTCATTCAGATACAGTTTCTCCTCTGCAGGGTATTGCAGATGGCATTGTCCATTTATTTATTACAGTTTACCCCTATGCCAGTGGAAATACTAATAAAATGTTATGTGTGATGTAATTGTGTAATAATATTCTTTGTTAAATGAGTTAAATGTGTAAACTCCGTCAAATATCTACTTAGCCAGTATCTGCGGTATGATATGAAATTGGAGCAATGTGCAGCTGTTGGAGCTCAAAAGGGTCTGTAAAAATATTTAAGCCTATTTTCCACAAAGCAATTCACAAGACACAACTCTGTATGCTGTATTAGGCAAACTGTTTAGTTCAATCACAATGAAATATTGAAAGCAATCTGTTTTTAATTCCGGAGGACACATGTTGCTCTCAGTGATCCACTTTCCTCATAGTGAGCTCTGTTATTAGAAAGGCAGATACAAATGCTCTGAATAATTTCAGAATTTACTGGCTCTGTTTTTCCCCTCACTTTTGACTAAATTGGCGCTTTTTACACGTCCCTTATTAAACAGATTTACAATCTTGTTTTGGCTGACTTGTACTGTCCGAGTTTGTCTCTGGGAACATGTGTTCTCTCTCACAGTCAGGTAATGGCTTGCCTCTCCCCAGAGACACATGGCTATTATGGGCAGTATAAGAAGGCAACATCTGAAGTCAATTCATTATTATTTTTGTCACGTTTGACAAACAGAGTTTTTAATGTTATCCTTTGGGCATTCCCGAACGTTTTTGTTTATGCTATGTAATGTCTACGATGAAAAACAACAAAAATCTGCTATAACGAACTGAAAGGGCTTAGTGGGGAGTCTTGATGTTCTTGGTCATCTGGGATGGCAAAAAAAAAAAAAAAGCAATACAAATACTCCATGACTGTAGGGACACCATGTGTGAAAGGCCTTAATGGAGCAAATGTGGGAGGATAATTAGACTCAAGTGCTTTAATGCACAAGCTGCCAGATATTCTCATCGGTTGAAACATCCCGCAAATCCACTCCTGATTTCTCTTTATCCTCCTGAATGTGTATGAAACACCAGGCCGAGTCATCTGGAGCCAGGCACACGAGATGAGGGAGTCCTGGTTGCTGTGTGCAAATCTATTTCCTTTTGCATGCCAGTGTGATTTTTCCACTGCTCTTAGTCCGGAAAAGGGGGAAAAATATTTCCATTGCAATTCACTGAAGAGGTTAAGGAGAATTTGTTCCACTTCAACCATAAGCACAGTGTTTTGACTTTGTGCATGTGTGTGTGACGCTCCTGCGTGTGCCTTCTGATTCAGCTGTGCAATAACGTGAGAGTAAGTCAAAGATGTTGCCACAGCCATTCCTATCAACCACCAACAACTATACTGACCTGCCTGTACAGTATTATTGTAGGTTTCCGTAGTACATAGCTGATCCGAATGAAAATACTGAGATGGGAGTTTGTGTGTTTAGCATGTGGGTGTTTTTCATCTTGAAGAACATACCAAAGGACTGTCTCTACAAATTCCACTATTGAGATAAAGGGCAGCAGGATTAACTTGTCCCTTGCTAGAACCACCATGTGTATTCTTAGGCCCCAATGCATTCAAAGCGCGTCTGTCTCTCTCTCTTTCATACTATTTATTTATCGATGACAACAGACTGTGCCTCCAAGCTAACCAGGAGAAATGTGTAGACATGTGGACTGGGGATGTACTTTTTTCCTTTGCACAAAACCTGACCAAACATACACTATGACTAAGCTTGATCTTTCATGTAAACACACTATTCAGCACAATGCACAAAGCTAATGTTTGCCAGTTTAAGACTAGTATTACAGGACTGCCTTTGTACAATGTTTTTTCCAGGAGGATGTCCTTGCTGCCGAAAAGCCTCCTGATATTCCTGGACAGGAGCTGGTTGGCAATGACCTCTTCCTGAAAAAAGAGGACTTCCTGTTTGACCCTGTCCATCCATATGATCCGTGGACGGGCCCTCAGAGCAAGCTTGCCAGTGAAAATGATGTCTTTAGCCTCGAAGACAATGATTTGAATTCATTTACCCTGGCTCAAAAGGGAGATGTTGTGCATGACTCCCTAGACTTTGGCTCTGGCTCTGGGTTTTCCGGGGATGAGCAAGGTCCCGACTTCTGGCCATGGGTGCCAGAAAACCCCTCGCTGGATAAAGATGACTCAGAAGCGACGGGCGAGACCCTGGATAAGCTGAAGATTCCAGAAGAACTTGACAAGGAGGTTCCTATGGAGCAGGCAAAACCAGGGCAGGAGCCGGAACAAGAGTTGGTCATCGAGGAGCCATTTTTGGAACACACGCTGGTGACTCAGGACATCCTCACTCACCCTCATTACACAACCACCGACCAAGCCCCGGCCTTCTGGACCATGGAAACGCTGACCGTGGAGCTTTCCGTGCAGACAGTGGAAGCTTCAGGGATGTACGACGACTATCCAAGCGAGCCGACCATCATACACGCCCCAGTCACCAATTCACCTCTCCCCGAGGAGCCTCCTACATCGGAGACATTATTCATTGATCAGTCTCCAGTGATTGCAATTACAGAGCCGAGCCACCAGGAGGAAGCCTTGGAGGTCATCCCACAGGACAACTCTGCAATTGTGTCTGAAGACCAAGAGGTTACTGAAGATGCTGTAGATGCTGTAGAGGCTGATGCAGAGTTACCTGCCGCTGTGAGCATCGAAGAAGTTGCTGTGTCTGACTCTGACACCAATGAACAACCAGAGACTGGGGACCTGACGGTTATTGACGATGGTGTTGCTGAGGACAGAGAGGATGATGGAGGGGTTAAGATTTTAGAGGAGACAGGAAAGGATATAGAGCTCACAACCTCGGAGAGTTCTCCCGGCGAGATCTCAAACGAGGACCTCACAGAGGATGAGATAATTTCCGTGACTGTGACGGCCGCTGGTCCAGTCCCCACGACTACAACTCAGTCCACCCCGCTCTCTCCTGAGAAGGAATCTCCTTTCACCCGCATATCAAACGCGGCCCCTGAGGAGGATGAAACATCAACCACAGAGTTCCCTCACATTCTGGAGGAAGCCAGCGATGAGACTTCTCTGTATGGCCTTGACATAGAGCCTTACATGTACTTTGATGAGACAGAGCCTATAGAGGAGGCAGGTGACGATGATCCTTTCCAGATGTCTCAGGTACCCTCATCGGCTGTCTTTCTCAACGTTACACACGATGCCTCGGACCTCACATTCTTCGGGGACTCAGAAGATGGCCCCACCATGGAGATACCAACTCCAGATGCACATGACCTGGATGTCACACAGATGGCTAGCATCGCCGCCATGCCAACCAGTCCGGGCAGAGCTCTGATGGTGTTTTTCAGCCTAAGGGTGACCAACATGATGTTCTCAGATGATCTGTTCAACAAGAGCTCTGCTGAGTACAAGTCCCTGGAGCAGAGGTTCACTGAGCTGGTAAGATACACTATGCTCTCAGATAACGGGGACACCACTCAGGGTGCACATTCATCATACAAGCAGCAACAAAAGAATGTTTACTCACATACATCAACCAATAAAAATAGGACATCTGATAATAATGTTCTGTAATGACGTTCCTTGTCTTTTAAACAAACAGTTCAGACACATCTGGATTAGGAAAATGAGTGCATTGAAGAACAAATGGAAACATTTAGCTTTATCTGATTGTCTGATTAACTTACTCGCAGGATGCATAAAATACAATGGGATGGTTTGCATGGTAGCTAAGCCTATCAAAAAATATTACAGTGTTGTATGGTGGTTTATAATGTTGAATGGTTGTAAGCCATTCTTTAGCTGGATGTACCACTGCCGACAGGCTCAAGTAACAATAGCCATGGTTTCTCTTCAATTAACCCCTGTTAACGAGCCCTTAAGTGAGATTAACACTAGACCACCACATTTACTTATGCCTTCTCTGAATTGGATTAACAACGTCCTTGTGACGTCCATCTAATTCCACTGCAGTGCAGGTAATACTCTTCATTTCGCCACACAGCTTGTCCCCTACCTGCAGTCCAACCTAAGCAACTTTGAAAACCTGGAGATCCTTAACTTCAGGAATGGCAGCATTGTGGTGAACAGCAGGATGAAATTCGGCAAACCAGTGCGAAATGAAGTCACCACAGTTGTCTACCTCATCCTGGAGGATTTCTGTAACACAGCGTACCAAACCATGAACTTGGCCATTGATAAATATTCGCTGGATGTAGAATCAGGTAATTATGCCCATTTCTTACACGTAAACAATATCATTATCATTAATGCCTGCATGTATGTAAAAGGTGCATCATTACTGATATTTGCATGAATAGTCAATATTAATAGCAGACTTTTGCACCTTTATAGTCTATATCAATACCCGGCATTTGGAAATTTGGGATCTGAAAGTGGGTTTACAGTGACTTGGTTGACTGTCAAAAAAAGTATCATGCAAATTTGTGTTTCTAAACTGGTATATCTCAGTATTATTATCCTTCTAGGCACATACATTGACAATCACTTCCACACACAGGTCAGAAGCCAAGGTTGCTAAGCTGGAGTAAGTGGGGTTAAGGGTCCAGGTCAATGAGACAGTAGTAGAGTATTCATGCCACTTATCCTTCGGCTTCCGGCTGAACTCTTATGGGTCGTCATACAGGATGTATTTATATTTAGTCTCGAGTACTTTATACTCTCAATAGCGCCCTACTTTATTGTGATATATTATTTGGATAAAAGCCATCAGACTATCACAGACGGATGACAAAGATACAAGAGAAAATAAATTGGTGAATGTTTACATTTCTTATAATTTCAATAAATAATTTAGACAAATTACAGGTCACTTCCTTCATTGTGACGTATGAGTTACTTAACTGGGTCAAAGTTGAACAAATCTCAGCACAAAGTATGTCAAACCATAGCAATTGTGTACATTGTGGCAACTTTCACTCAGGGTAATGTAATTTGTGTAGTATACTGCATATACTATAAGTCTTTCATATGATGTTTCACAACAAAGTCTTCAATAAACCCACCTTACTTGTCTGAAGTGCTTGACTATCAGGCTGTGACCAGTGATCACCCGATGTACCGTGTTAAGAAAGACAATTAATACCAGATTATGCAAGCACAGTGTTCCCAGACACAGTGCCATTGATGCTGTACTCAGTCCCCCCTAGAATTGTGCCTAAATGGTGAAATGGTCTGCTAATGGGAACCCACCCTCGGTCTGTCTGGTTTACACAGGGCATTGTTTTGTTTCTGTCTGCCCTGAGGCACACTGCAGTTTTGGGGGGGCTGAGAACTTGTGACTCAATGCCTGTATTGTGGTCATTGTCTTTTCCCCCCTCGGCTTGGATCTGGTAATCTGTCTGAGCCAGTTACCTATCACAACATGACAGCTCATCATATCCTAACGCTGAGTCATTATGAGCTTGAGCGCTTACAAACACAGCAGGGTCCAGTTATTGTTTGATGCCTCACAACAAGAGGTTCCACTTAACATGGAAAAAATCGGAAATTTTATCCTGAATGTGTTTTGTATTCCTTGGGTTTTCTATTGTCAGACAAAATTACTGTACTGTAAACCTAGCACTGCCATCCCTTTTCTGACAATCAAATCCAAGGCTGATGTTTTTCCAACCAAGCATTCCTGTGCCAAGATGGTGTTATTTGCAGTTACATGTTATTACAATGTAATAACAAAACCCCAAACGGTCTACAAGCTTAGTAAGATACATGAAGAATTACCCACTTGTATACGTCGTTTCTGTTACATGGAAGGGTTTGCTCAATATCACTTCTATTTGCCACTTCAGGTGACAGGGCAGACCCATGCAAATTCCAGGCCTGTAATGAATACTCCAGGTGCACGGTGAACAGGTGGTCTGGTGAGGCGGAGTGCCTGTGTGACCCTGGCTACTTCAGCGTGGACAGCCTGCCATGCCAGAGCATCTGTGACCTACAGGAGGACTTCTGCCAGAACGATGGGAAGTGTGACATCATCCCCGGAAAAGGGGCCATCTGCAGGTCAGTGTTAACTACAGGGAAATGTGGGGCAAAAAAACCCCGCTTAATTTAGTTAGAAATATCATCAGGTCACCCACTGTGAACAAAACACTTATAGACACGTGTAGAATATGAGGAGGCATGCATAGTGAAAAAAGATCCTTGTGCCTTTGCTGAAGATTAAAGTACACGTGTGACATGTCAGAAGTTAAATCATTTCCTGTATCTTTCCAAAGAGATTGGCTAACAATGTACTACTTTGCTGCGTAACATTACAATAAGAACGTCATATGATACATGCAATTACTGTACATGTACTGAGAAGGCTTTTGGCACTGTAGGTGTCGTGTGGGTGAGAACTGGTGGTATCGAGGCGAGCGCTGTGAGGAGTACGTGTCTGAGCCACTGGTGGTTGGCATCGCTATAGCCTCAGTGGCTGGCTTCCTGCTGGTGGCGTCAGCCGTGATATTCTTCCTGGCCAGGACGCTGCGCGACGAGTACGACAAGGATGACTCAGAAGACCCCCTAAGGTAAGGATCAGACAGTAATGCACATACATTAGCATGGGCATTAGCAGTAGCATATTAGCATGGGATTTACTGTGATTACGGTCTGTGCGTCAATACCCAGTCCAAAGAGAGGAGGAGGGTAAAGAAAATGACAAGGACGAGAATTCAGTGGAAGTTTCTGCTGAATTAAGGGTTTATGTTCGTGAGTGTATTCTTCATCACATTTATTTCACATTCTCAAAGCCATGGTCATGGTAAATTGTGCATGATTTTGTAAGAAATGAATTGATTAGTATTATTTATTATTGTTATTTTATTGAATAACATTTTCAGCTCTGTGGGTGATTTGGAACTCAAGCCCCTCCATTATTTCAAATTAATGAAATACTAAAATTACACCTAAATTTGATGTCTTGCCATTTTTGTGACACTTATGACTCTTGGCTGTGTGTTTCTCTATTTTATTAGAGTTAGTGGAGATTTTATGAATCAACAGGGTGGGGCTGTGGTTTTCCCCCTTTGTCCTTTTCCTAAGAACACACATATTGTACGCTCACAGGGCCAATGGGTCACTAAAACTCCTCCATCCCTGCAAGCATTGCAAGCACGGACAGGTTGTGAAAATCTGTCCTGCAGTGTTTGGGTCCAAGAAAAAAAAGTTATACAGTGTTTGGCCTTAAGTCAGCCCAAATCCCACGCTCTTTTCAACCTGGCAGGAAAAGGCTGGAGTTGATTTGGCAGCCGTGTTGCATTTTGAATAACAAATCAAGACATGTTTATTGAAAAGTCTCAAAACACTCCTGATTGTGTTTAAACACGGCGGGTTGTGGCAGGATCAACAGCGTCCGGCATGCGTGCTTCTGGTGGCTTACTTTCTAATTGTACTCCATAGGAGTCCTTAAAGCAAGACACATTGGTGCTAAACTGCTGTTCTCCCACCCATCGGTTGGGCTTCTACCTCCCTCACACTCAACTCAGGGGCAGATGTACTAACACGTTTGTGCCGTTTTAGTGGTGACTTTGTCACAATGTGTGCCTGAAAACATGGCATGGTATGTACGAACAGACTGCAAATATCTTAACCGCATCCTCCCTACTGCAGAATCAATGCATGAAAACCGGAGGGGGGCAACCAACGTCTGTTTTGCGGTGAACATTTTTTTCCGCCTTTTAAAAGCAGGTGTAATCCAGATTTGCGCGTTAGATGCAGGAAAAGTAGAAACTTCCACAAACAGTATTCTGAGCTCCAGTTTGTTCGGCAGCTATGGCAGCTACCATCTATCTACTTGCTGTAATCGAACAGCTGGCAGAGCAAGTAATGTCACAATAGGATAATGTTCTACCATTCATTTCAATGTAAAAAAGAGAGGGATGAGAAACAACAGAACAAAAGAACAACAGGGGCATTGCAACCATTACAAGCACTCTACACCGGGTCAGGACACACGTGTCACAGTTGGAGGGGTGTTGGTATTTCAAAAGCGCCCTGAGTAGAAGCGGTGCTAAAAATTGTTTGAATAAAGATAAAACTTCACACTGCAATCACACTGATGAGAGGGGTAAAGAATCCAAAGGACACTATATCACAGTGGGAACAGATTAACAAGCCAGCAAGTGATGCAACAGCCCAGTGTGACATATCACAATGCGCCAGAGTTGAAAGTCAACACGTAGCAAATGCCATCTCTGCGGTAGGGCCCTGAGAAGCCCTTCTAATGCCCCATGCCGAGGATGGGGTCAAGTCTTAATCGTGTAGTCAGACTTTCCATGGCTGGCTGCGACAATAAGGTGTTATAAATAGCTGAAGCCTTGATGTGCGTGTGTCTGTGTGTGTGTGTCTGTGTGTGTGAAGTATGTGTGTGTGAACTGTGTGTGGCCGTCTTAGCGTCCCATTGTGAATGGGATCAATGGAAACTTGCCATCACATGCCATAAGGGAACGGATGGCTAGCTTGACTAAAGGGCATTTGCCTGGCATGGCTCCTCTGGTTTTCGCCCCAATAGGCATGGTGAGAGCGAGCCATCCTTGGAGAGGGCGACCAAGTACAACCCCATGTTCGAGAGCGACGCAGCTGTCGGGTACAACCAGTACTACAGGCGCTACCCAGATTTTCCAGGTTACAGCACGGCCACTACCGACGCTTCCAACGAGTTCAGCAGTGAAGAAGTCAGACAAATATATGAGAACAGCGTGCTCACCAGGGAGGTACGTCACATATGTTTTCTTGGAGGGGTGTGTGTGCATATGCAAATATGTGTGTGTGTGCTCACACATTTGTGTGTGTTTGCTAGTGTGTACTTGTGTGTGCAACCTGGCAATTTGTAGATGCTCTCCCACTGTGTGGCCAGACTCCCTGTACACTTAATTCACTCATAAAAAAATAAAATAATCCGTGTCTGTTCTGAAACTCTCTTCATGTATTTTAATGAAAAGAAATCATGACTCCCCTTGGTCAGGAGACTTTAACTGATTTATCGTTGCTTTATGATCTTTTTGAACATAAATTTAAGGGCATGCATAAAAAAACCTGACATATGTATGTGTTTTTGCATATCCAAACAGTAAATGTGACATAAAGATATAAATTACACCACTTATGTAATGGCCACTGTTATTCCTGTCAGCAAAGATTAATCTCCCCCCCCCCCCCCCCCCAAACTAATTTTGGGACCGATGGCGTCATTGGAATTGCCTTTCATAGCTTTTCTTGGTGGATCGAGAGGGATCGGGAGGGAGTAAATATGTCACTTGCTGAGCCTCTCACCTGTGACACTCCCGAGGTGAGGGTGCTTGGCCCAGACATCTCCTGACCGTGGGCGGTCAGTCTGGCTCTTTTTATGGAAGCGCCTTGGGTTATGTAACCATCTCTCCTCCTTTCTTTCCCCCTCCTCCCTCTCTCTGTCCTCCGTTCCCCTCTTCCTCTCTCTCTCTCTCTCTCTCTCACCTGGTATAGGAAATTGAGGACCGCTTACGGGTAATCGAGCTGTATGCCAAGGACCGGCAGTTTGCTGACTATGTGCGGCAACACAAAGTGTGAGTGTGACTGTTATTATTACTGCTGGCAAGCGTAGTCAAGGAAACAGGGAGGGCAGCCCACCTGAAACACTAAACCTTGTTAGAGATTAAGAGCTCAGAGAATGGAAGGGGGAAGCGAAAGGCGACCGCCAAATCCTCTCTTACCTAGCACCCCCTGTTCCCCCATCTCCTGTGGAGAACTTCTTCTCCCACAATGCCACCTCTGATCAGGTGGATATGTCATTACTTGTGCAAACACTGAAATACAATCCCCCCAAGAATCAACGGAAGGAGGCTTCATGTGGCCAAAACCCATCAAAAATATTTGAGCAGTGCTGCACAAGCTCTAACAGATCACAATAGACACTGGAGAAGAGATGAGAGCTGAAAAGTGCAGAAGAAGTCATCTGAAACTGCAAGAGGACCTGATTGAAGGCTGTGCTGTTTTGTCTAGAGCGTCCCATTCCAGACAGGCATCTCATCTGGAGGAGGCCTTTTTTTTTTTACCTTGAACAGGTGTAGAGTTCCAGACAGAAACAGTGCAGACGGTCATTGCTGAGACTAACATCCTTAGCAGCTGTGAATACAGGGGAGAACATTTCACATGCTGTACCCGAGTGTCCTGAGGAGAAGGGAGGTGTTTTTGTGAGCGTGGGGTGGGGGGCAGGTGGGGGGCAGGTTGGGGGGCAGGTGGAGGGTGACTTTGGGGAAACCACCAAGACAAAGATAGAAGCAGGGAGAGAAAGAAAGAAATAAAGAGAGAGAGAGAGAGAGAGAGAGAGAGAGAGAGAGAGAGAGAGAGAAAAAGACCAAAAAAAAATGGGTACTATTGGACATTGAACTCCAGGGAGCACTGAGGGCAAGGGATGAAACTGGAAAATGCAAGTGCAGCCCATCTGTCTGGACTCAGTTCCCTCGCAGCATGAAAACAGCAGACTCATCTGCCACTGATTTATCCGTGATTGTCTTGCACTCAAAGTGCCACAGGCTGTCCCACTATTTACCCTTTGCTGCTGCTGCTGCTGTTGTTGTTGCTGTTGTTGAGCACCACTGCTCACTGTCAGTAGCCACCGGGTAATTAGCCTCTGTTTTGTTTTTTCAAATGCAGGTTCCTGGACAGCCGGAGAGATAGCACATCCTCAATATAGCTGCGGGGAGCAGAACCATTTACTTATAACCACAAGGTATTGATCCTGGTGTTCCAAGAACCTAGACCGTGTTTCAGACCGCTTTGTTTGTGCTTTACATTTGCATCCACATCACCTTATACATTGTCAGAGGATCAAAATGATGAAGTACCTGTCAGGAGCCAAATATCATTGATACATTTGGGTTTTGTCAGACTGCAGCATTGCATTCACTCTTAACTGTTTTCTCTCTCTCCCTCCCTCTTTTTCCTCTTGGCTTCTCTTTCTTTCTCTCGCCCTCTCAGAAGCCTGCCTTTGTCTTTGAAACAAAAAAGAGAGAAGATGTCTTTTGTTGCCATAGTGTTCCTTATAGACTTGGAGGAAGACTGGAGATTTGGGGAAGGATGCTTCATATTTCCGTTGCTGGTCTCTTCTCTGTGATGGTGAAAGTGCTAACCAGTGGCTGGGCATGGAAGACTTCTTTCTTTTTCTTGTGGGATATGAACTTCTTTTTTGAATTTTTGGTGTGCGTGCTATGAATGCTTTTGTCTTTTGATCATTTTCTCCTTGTTGACTCAGCCATTACGTTTCTTTTTTTTTTAAATCTTGCAGCAGACTTTTCAGAAAGGCAGTCGACCAACAATCAACCAAACCATATGGTGAAGTGAAACTAAAAAGTCAAAGACTCAAAGCTCTTAGTGAAGCCCTTAGTTGTAGAACTCACACAATGACTTAGGAAGGTCTATACCACTTTTTCATGGTCTTTTTTTCTTACGCATCCTCACTCATCGGTGCCTTCATTTGGTTCCCTGGGTCACACTTATTGTCTGTGGTTGGGGCACTGACTGTCTTGGAACATGGGATAGCCTAGCCTAGCCTAATCTTGAAGGTCTCACTGGAAATCCAATATCCCGAACAATTCATTGACACAGGACTTCACAATCAACAGTGCTAGTGGCATGGTGCTGATCACCTGGGAAGCTCTGGTTGCTGCATGGACTCAGAAAGAATCTGGCTATTTGTAAATAATAATCCTGTGTATATTATGCAACCTGCATCATTTCATTGTCCCTCTCTGGAACCATTGGTATGGGAGGCAAGTCTTGCAAGTTAGGAGACTGACAATCATGGCTCTAGTTTTCCTGCTGGGGTACATTGATGGTTTAGAGAGGGATGTTGACACTTGGCCATTCTCTAACCCTCTGGCCTCCATTGCATGGAGTAATGGGGTTATGGTGGAATGTGGAGAAATCTTTTTTTTAAATTTATAATAGAACTTAGATATAGAGTAAATACAATGAGGAATGAATGACATGTGACGTTGATCATTTATTGTGCTTGTAGTCATGGCTGGGTCACCTTCAGGACATTCTGCTAAAAGTCATCAGAAATATTTGGCATGGCCATGTTTAGTTTAAAGAAATAAACAAGATGTGACTGTTAACATCGCTATGAACAATTGGGTCTGTCAGGTTAATGGATCTAAATTCGCCCCAATCGATTTGAAGTTTAGATTAGATTGTTACGTCAATTTAATAGATTTATTTTTGTTCAGCAGCTGGGGGTCATTTTTTTCTACAGCATCACCTACAAAACAATATCAATAGTATGTGGGGCTTCTGCCACGAGCACTCATATAGTTTGAAGGATTATCTGCAACGTCTCCTTCTGTGATCCAAATGCTCCCTGGTGTTGTTCTTCAGTTTCAATGCTCCAGGGCATGTCATTAGATATTTCAATGCATTTTGCAGCCTTCCACCCTTCTTAATGTTGAGGAAAAATCAACTGGATATGACAAGCAGTTGAATTCAATTGTCTGTGACTGTGCTCAAAGTGGAGTAGTCTGTTTTTACTGTAGGCTGCGGGGCAAGATGTCATTGCACAGAACTGAGGTTGTATGTTTTTGTAATAAATTTTCATTTTTATGAATACATTTGTACATGTTTAGCATGTTTTGCATGCTCTCTCTCTCTCTCTCACACACACACACGCACACACGCACGCACGCACGCACGCACACACGCACGCACGCACCCAGGCACGCACGCACGCACACACACACACCCGCGCACACACACACACACACACGCACACACACACACACACACACACACACACACACACACACACACACACACACACACACATATATACACACACCCACTAATTTCAACTATGTAATTTCTCGGTAAACAGGCTTTGTGCATCAGCAACCGCACAATAACAATGGGCAGGGATAAATACACAAAGCACCAAGCAGGGCGCAATCAAGCAGAAATGGGTTGAGTAATTACTGGATGTGACAATGAAGTCATTATTTATCAGCCAATCGCAATGATTTGACCATAACTTATTAATATTCACATGGAACTCAGTAATTGTTGAAAAAAATTATGACTGAGGTTCTGCCTGATATGAAATAATTTAGAAGTTTTACAAAAAAAGGTGTTGCTTTGAAGGAATGAAAACATTGAACTCCCATGTCACTGCACGGACACACCCCAGTCCCAGCATAGCACTTACGCACCAATGTTAACACTTAGAATCCTGCTCATGTTATGAAATTAGCTAAATGATTTTGCCAAGCTATTAAATTAGCTTTAGGTCATGCACGCCGGACTTTGCCATCAATGAAATTAGGGCCCAGACACTGTATCTTTACATTGCACTTGTATCTCCATATCTGATGACGGAATTTGGTCAAAGATCTGCTGTTTTGAGTGCATTAGCACATGGTTGATATTCATGAGAGCAAGGGATCAAGAAGATCTCATATGAGAACAGTCTGAAGCCATCTCATCCTCTTTTCTGATTGCTTTATTGCTTCCTCCCAGGTTACTTCAGGTAGCAGTTGCATATGGCGGATTAGAGCTGGACACTGGTCAGTCCTGCGAGACGACACTAACTCAGAATGACAACTCGGGCAGGTGAAAACACACGGGTTATTTTGAGAGCGTAAATACAGACCTCAAAGTCGCCAGCCACGTCCACAGGTCAACATCAACACAGACAGCAAATCAAGTTTGACAAGTTTGTGTGTGTGTGTGTGTGTGTGTGTGTGTGTGTGTGTGTGTGTGTGTGTGTGTGTGTGTGTGTGTGTGTGTGTGTGTGTGTGTGTGTGTGTGTGTGTGTTTGCGTGTGTGTGTGTGTGTGTGTGTGTGTGTGTGTGTGTGTGTGTGTGTGTGTGTGTGTGTGTGTGTGTTTGCGTGTGTGTGTGTGTGTGCGTGCGCGTGCGTGTGTGTGCGCGTGTGTGCGTGTGTGTGTTTCTCCTCCTGAGTAATTGCTCATGTAAATAGGTGGAATCACATGATGGTTTCCCACATCTCACACATGTTGTTGCCAATGATATTTCAGTCCGACTCCAATCCCAACACCCGTCCTAATGCCGCGATTTACTGAAGTGACACGGGTAATGGTGATGAGTTATTACAGTATTGAGTTATATTTATGGAAATGGGGAAAGCATTACTCCCGTGTCAGCGATAGGTGTAGCGTTACAGCACCATGACAGCAGTGCTTTTTCTTGGATGCCCCCCCCCCCCCCCCCCCCCCCGGCTCCTAGTTACCCCTCCTCAGCCTTTTCAAATGAATCCCTGGAAATCATCACTTCAAAAAAGAGAAGAACAATTCCCCTCTCTTTCTCTCCTTTTCCCTCTCTCTCCTACCCTATTTCTTGCTCCCTCTCCCCTCTCCCTTTCCCTCAGTCTTTTTTCCATTTCTCTCTGTGGCACATTGCTCTGCCGCATGACATCGCAGTGACCACCTGCCTAGCCCTAGCCCGGCACCGTTGCGTAACTTTTTTTTTTTTTTGTGGGCGCTCATGGAAAGAAGGATTGGATTTTAATGTGACGCTTCGATGATAACTCTGTTCTCTGTGTCAGAGGAAGCGAGGACAGGCAGGCAGAAAAAAAAGGAATGAAAGGAACTTGTGGGGGTTTGGGGAGGTAGGGGTGGGGTGGGGTGGGGTGGGTAGTTTGGTGGAGGGGGAACTGGGTGAGGAGGATGGAGGGGGGGGGAGTTGATGATACGTCTGTTTCAACATGGAGCATCACAGCTTGGTGCTTCAGAGGCAGGAGGACCCATAACAGCTGGAAGAAAGTAAGAGAGGTGGAATGGAATGGTAAACTGATGTGGGAGAGTGCAGGCAGAGAACAAGAAAGAGAAGACAGAGAGGACAGAGAAGAGCCTCTGCAGAGTGTTTCATGTGTATAAATGAGTACATGAGATAGAGCTGGTGATGTACGCAACCATGTTGCATTTGCAGGTCATGCTTATAGAAGAGCCTACCTCTCCATGTGCTTCTTTCCATCTCATCTCACTCCTGTGTGGCAAAATCCCTGTACACTCTGCACCCGAGGGCCGGGGGCACATAGAAATATACACACACAAGTGGAGAAACAGGGAAAAAGCTACACTTGATTCCATCTCAACTAGCCATAGGGACATCTCGCAGCAGTGAGAGAGGCTGCTGAGCCCATGGCTGCGGCTCTACATATTGAAGTCTGGACCGTTGCGAGCCAACTCGCTGTCCACATAATTTATCGCAACCCCTGTGCGTCTGAGCCCAAGCATGCGTTGGAAAATCAGAGCAAGGCAGGCAGGGAATTATGGCATATTGTTCAGCGGCCGGCGGGCCCTTCCCTCTCTCTCTCTCTCTCTCTCTCTATACTGGTGACTCGGAGGATCGCTTCCAGTGGACGAAACGCTAAATTGCCGGTTCCACCTCCAAAAACCGCAAGGACTCTGACTAACAGCTATAGAACACTAGGCCTCCTGCACACAATCATTCCGTCCCCATGGCAACCCCTGAAGAACACAGTCCAGGGGATTTTTTTTGGTTTCATAGGAGTGTGAGAAACACGTCCACATTATATCCATCTGCCTGGAAAAAAGTGCTGACCTAAGTGTTTTTTTGTTTGTTTTTATTGACATAGGGCCAAGGCCTAGATGCATTACCAAAACAGGTTGATAGATCAAGCAGATGACATGAGTCAGATGTGCCTCACACCGACAGCACCGATATGTCAGCACGGAATAAAACGGCTTGTTTTTTTTTGTCATCCAAGACCTCCACTCCCTGAGAAGAACACGGCCCCTGACATCATTGGACTCTGTTGCTGCACACCTGTGCTGGGGCGAGCTGGGTTTTTCTGATGGGATTGTGGCCAGACATGATTTAGAGACCTGGCCTCGTGCATGTGCCAGCGAGCAAACTGCGAAGACTGTGAACTCTCCTCCTGTTCCTCAAGTGTCGTTTGAGTCTCTCGGTCTGAGTCTCTCTTTGGGTTCTGCCTACATGGACTGTTTCTTATTTTTCTTATCTTCCTCTACAGCATGTCTATATCTATACCTTTGCTTCCAAGCCACCCACACACTCAGACACAGACACACACACACACACACACACAAATGCAATCTCACACAGACACACCCGAACGTAACACCACAGCAGGTGAGTAAAGACCGGGTTTACCGGCCTTCTTTATCCGAGCTATAAGTTCTTCCCTGTTGCCTTAGGGTGTATGCAATGCTCAGTATACTCAGTGTTGCACTAAGGGGGACACTGTTGTGTACCACCGTGTTTGCCACCCCCTTCTTTCAAACACTTGTACATCAGCACATCTGGAACAGCGTGAAGGCTGGTGGCTACAGTGTGGTAGTATATTTGCTCTTCACTGAATGGTGGTGACAGCCTTATGCACTGTGGATGCACTCAAGGTGATGAGATACTGTATGATTGAAATGCCTGAGGTAATTACGTAACAGCGTGAACTCTGCTAAAGAAAGCTCCTCTGTATTCTCCCCTGTAATCCTTGGGGGGGGGGGGGGCACTCTTTGTTTTGGCCCTTCCACCGACTCCCTGAATCTCTAGGAACCATTTATCTTATGTCTTTGAGGAATGTATCATGAGAGATAGATTACAAAAGATAACACTGACTGCCATAATATTCTTGAGAGAAAATTTCAACATTTTTAGGAACCTTGAAGATGCAATGTAATGCTGCAACTCTCTCTCTTTATTTGTTAACAGTATACTACTCTGCCAACACTGCAGCCACCACTAGGGGGCTCCACTTATTTACTTTAGTCCAAGAGTACTCAAGCTCATTGCGCAGGGAGTCTAGAGTAAGAGCAGCGGGAGGCTGAGGAGTTTCAGAGCACGACCATGAAGGCTGTTGTTTTCAGGAGCGCTCCATGTGTAACTGGTGGACCACACCAGTCCTGGCGGTTCTGCTTGGCAACCTGGTGCGCTGGTGTGATAGTGGGCCGAGCTGTCGGAGGGCAGCTGGTTTTCTAAACCAGATAAACCGCCCAAAGGCCTAGTTCACTGGCACCCATCTAAGAGGCTCGGCGAGACTGAGTACTGGCTCTTTTTTTTTTTCCTCGTAGTGTTTTTGTTGTAAGGAATGAATTAGCTGCGCGTTCAAGTCCTTGGTGTTTTGGCAGGACACAAGACTTGGTATGAGCAGACATTGGGGGCCTGCAATCTCTGTTTCTCTCCCTTTCTCTCTCTCTCTTTCTCTCTATCTCTATTTGTCCTTCTTTTTTTCATTTCTCTTTTATGCTTATGCTCTCACTCTTTCTCCTCTCCCTCCCCTTCCCTCTCCCCCCTCTAAAATGTGTATTTTTGGTGTAGTTTGAGTTGCGCTGTGATGTTGAGCAGGGGCCGGGACAGACGCACGTGCCTGGGCTACTGCTCTGCTCTGCACTCACGTGCTGCCCGTGAAGAATTGGGGCTATGAGCGACTTTATTGGCTCAAGAGAGACCGAGCCAGAAAATGACATTCAGACTCACTTCAGAGGATTTTTTGGCCTCTGTCTGCATTTCAAAGTGTGAATGTGTGTGTGTGTGCGTGTGTGTGTGTGTGTGTGTGTGTGTGTGTGTGTGTGTGTGTGTGTGTGTGTGTGTGTGAGAGAGAGAGAGAGAGAGAGAGAGAGAGAGAGAGAGAGAGAGCTTGCGTGTGAGGGAGCTTTGGTGCTTGTGCAATCTGTAAATGTGTGAGTCGGCAGGATTTTTTTGCAAGTCTTGTGCATGTGTGTGTGGGTTTATTTCTGCATATGTGTATTGTGCCTGTCTCTGTGTGTGTGTGTTTGTTTCTTAATATGCGTATTGTGCCTTTGTGTGTGTTTATTGCTCCATGTGTGTATTTGTTTACTTGTGCTATCTTCTTTATATGTGTGCAAAATTGTGTATGTATATATATATGTAAGCCACAGAGGTTGTGTGTGTGTGTGTGTGTGTGTGTGTGTGTGTGCGCGTGTCTGCGTGTGTGTACTGTATGACAAAGAGATATTATGTCTGCTTGTGGGTGGACGCGTTCGTGACGGAGCCTACACGGCGCCCTGGCTGTCAGTCAGCTCTCGAGCTCTCAACACGTTTGGCTCCTCTGGCACGACCCTGAGAGCGGCTCCTGCAATAACAGCCTTCTCCCGCCCCTGTTGACAAACGCGCTGAAAGAAACCCTGTTGTCACCAGGCCTCTCTGAAGCCACGTCAAAACCCCAAAACTACGTCATGACCAGTCCGATCTCCCACAGAGACAGTGAGAGGGAGAGAGAAAGAAAGTAAGAAAGAAAGAAAGAAGGAAAGGGAAAAAAAAGATATAAAGATCAGACGAAACAGAGCTGGAATTACTGTAAGGCCCTTTTGATGGTAATATAGCATAGAAAGGCTCGTGTGTATTTCAGGCTCTCTGGGGGTGACTCTGGGGATGACTGAGATCAGGCCAGCAGGTAGTTCTGGCAAAGCTGAACGTCCCTGACCCCAAACTCGTAACAGAAGGGACTCCAGTATTTCTACGACCCCAAGGGAACATCATCCTCATCAAAGGGGGGGGGGGGGGGGGGGGAGCAATTGTTAATGGGAACCATGCACAAAACACCAGACCCTTGTTAAACATGAAGATCATGCCGGCATCTCTGCTCAAATGTCACCGTTGCATAATCGTGACGCCGCTTCGTAGGAATACGGGCAAAACATTTATCAAGTGTTTTATTGATGGAAAAATGCTATTGGTTCTGGTTCAATGTGTACTTTATTTGGAGTCGGAGCTGATGTGAAAGTAATGTTCTAGTTCAGAGAGTGGCACCCTACTGGCCACAGTGAGGGAGTGCAGGGGGGGGGGGGGGGGGGGGGGGGGGGGCGAGCCCTTGATGTTGCATCAGTGGAAAACCCACACAAAGACTCTGCAGTGATCGGGGATCTGCTGGGAGAGAGAGGGTAATGGCGTCAGCTGGCATCCAAGGAGGGAGCACCAAAGAATATCCTGCTGTGTGTATGCGTGTGTGCCTGTGTGTGTTCCAGACACTGCAACTCGTTAGGATACTAGTGGGGTCCTGGAACCCACAGCTCCTGATTTAAAAAGTGTCATATTGTGCCATACATACACGACAAACATACATACGTACACACACAAACATGAACACACTCATGCTCATTCAAAGAATCATACATGCACAGTCCACACAAAAACACAGACACACACCTCACAAAATGCATCCATGCACACACACACACACACACACACACACACACACACACACACACACACACACACACACACACACACACACACACACAACACACACACACACACACACACACATACATACACACAGAGCCACAAACACAGACACACAGACACACTGAACACACACACACACACACACACACACACACACACACACACACACACACACACACACACACACACAACACTCACTCACTCACTCACTCACTCACTCACTCACTCACTCACTCACTCACTCACTCAACGCAAGTGGTAACAGGTGGCACAACGTAAATTTCACTTTGGCACCTTTCTATTGTCAAGGCATCCTCTCCTACCCTTTCCTGTGTTCTCTTCAAGCTCGCCTCTCTCCCTCTGCACCATTGAGCTCAAACTAAGGCCTGCTGTGCTGTGCACTTCACTGCAGTAGTGTTGCCCATTTCAAACCAATTCCAATTTGTAGCAAGACAGATGGCAACTGCTGAAAAAAATTGTGATTGTGTCTACCTGTTTTCTAAAAACTCTTCAGCAGCTAATCGTCTCCCAATGTGGCGGATCTGGAAGCCGTTAAGAGCCCTCGTGAGAGCTAACAGCATCAGTGCTAACCTGGAACAGCTTGACGTTTTCAATTTGTCAGCTTTCTCTCTGTTTTCTTTTGTTGTTTTTTTTTTT
This sequence comes from Sprattus sprattus, assembly GCF_963457725.1. Lineage (NCBI taxonomy): Eukaryota > Metazoa > Chordata > Actinopteri > Clupeiformes > Clupeidae > Sprattus > Sprattus sprattus. The sequence continues at coordinate 11,036,820 of NC_137922.1, read as the reverse complement.
TTCTTCTTCTTTTTTTTTTTTTTCAGGAGCTGCAAAGTATTGTCCACAAAACGTATCAAGCCAAAGCCTGTGGATGGAATGACTCATGGATATTTGAACGAGACGCGCACTCCTCTGCGAAGTGACTGACCGACCCTTGGATATGGAGCACCCTGGAAAACAGCTCCACAATTAAGGGAGCAAAAAACAGGTGAGCCTTGACACAAATTGATCATGATGTGTGGAATGTCTCTTCGCAGGGTGGAGGATTTGAGTTATGGCTGGTAATGCCAGTGGGAGAGGAGAAGAGGAACCGGGTGACACCAAAATAGTCCCAAAAAAAGGGGGAGTGATTGAGTCATTATTGAAATGAAAGGCATAAATCAGAGAAACCAATACGGCAACAGTGAAGGAACAATGTGAGGAGAGATAGATAGATGTGGAGGGGGTGTCAGGTTGTGGGGAATGAGGCTGAAAACAGAGCAGAGAGAGAGAGAAAGAGAGAGGGAAGTGGGAGAGAGAGAGAGTGAGCAAGAGCAAAAGGGAGAGACCTTTAACTTTTCATAATCCCTTCATAATAATCAATTATCACAAAACACATAACTTAAAAAAATAATTAAAAAAAAACGTTTACAGTCAGCCAGAGAGAGAGAGAGAGGGGGTGAGACAGAGAAATATAAAAGAGAGAGAGAGGAGGTTTGCCAGAGAGACCGCTGTTCCCTGGGAGTTTGGGGTGAATTTATGGTTGTGTGGAGAGGCTGCGGCCTCTCATTACACAAAAGCCCAGCTCACTAAACAAACGACACAAATCAATTACCCCGCCGAAGGGAGGCCAAATCAAGAGTCCTGATAGCATAATCCACAACAGCAAATCACACATGTGCTTTGGTTCCCCATACCCATTCCAACAAAGCCTGGAAACTGGATACGTGAGGCTGATTGAACACCAAAATGGTGATTGATTGCAAGATTTATGACCTTACAGACAGACTTCTCCTCTATCATCAACACGAGAGCACTTGACTTTTTTAGGGGGCACTTTTCTTTTTGCCACAACAATGTTTTGCTTTCTCCGTAGGTTCCAGTCATCTCGCTGTGAGGTTTGTATGGCAGCATTCCTTGCGGGCACCGTGTGTCATAGTTTGACATTTTCAACCTCTCCTAAAGCATCAACTTCCCATTATTTCGTTGCCACAGACTCAGTTCAAAGAGAAACGCCAGGACCCCTTGAATCAGATTTAAAACAGCCCTGGGTTTAGATAAGGGGACTTCTAATAGAAAGCACATTGAGCTGTGTAGTGATTACACGATGCCATGCCCTTAACCGAGGGACAGTGACATGCGGGCGGTTGGCCGCCGCACCCTTGTAATGTGCCACTTTACCCAGATAAGGTAACAGAGCAGCCACTATTGGAGCTAGTCTGCGTAAACGTTTATTTCCATAGCGATTACATTTCCATACACACAGAAGGGGACGGAAAGTTTGTTTCAAGCCCTCTTTTTTCCCCTCTAGCCCGACCCTCAGCTGGGTTGTATCAAATGTGCGAAAAACCTGATCCCGACAGTCAAAAAAATCAGCACGGTGCACGGCTATTTTGGTTTCTCAGCACGATTCCTCTGATTGTTTTTTGGGAGCTGCTTTCCCAGCATCAACCTTTCAAAAACACTTTTTTTTTTCGGATCACGTTTTTTTGTCATCGTCCACTTTAGGAGGTGTCTGGAGCCAGCACGGAGCAAAAAAAAAAAAAGAACAGACTGTTTGGACGGTGGGTCTTAGTGGCACCACATGCAGAGGACTGTTCTCCCACAGAGCTGTTTAGTGCAGTATGTTTCTGCTTCTACTTTTGGCCATCTCCCTTTGCCTCACCTGTTACCAGTGCATGAAGCTCAAAGCTGATATAGATACTGTTAGCAATTTAATGGGGTGCCTAAAGACAGGTTTCCTGTGATACCCCTGGAAACACGTCTGTGTCGATCGGTTGATAGTCCATTAATAACAAGGAGCTGGGTCTTGGCTGCGGTGCCATTTCTGGAATGCAACACAGCACCTACTCCTTCGTGAAGACTGTGTGAATAACACAGCAGTGGCCATAATAAACACATTTACCCAAAAGCATGTACTTCAGTTTTTGGTCACCATTGAAAAGCTTGCATCGTGTTTCTTCATCGTTGTTTTCAGTGGGGTGAGAGTTCAAATCTGGAAACCTCTTTCACTGTTCTTCCAGTTGAATACCTGTTTTCAAACACTGAGACCTAAGTATCCCTAATCTCTACGTAAACATTTCCAGTAACCCGAGACTTTTCTCTCTTCTCTGTCTGACTCAGATCCTTCACTGGGGTCCGGTCCAGTTGGCCGGTCCACATGGAACAAGGCCTATTGGACCTGCATCACACTGAAAATGCAAACAACTGAGAATTTGGGTACTGATCCCCTGTCATGCACAACCGTATAATCAGATTCCATGTGTGTGTCTTCAACACTAAACACGTTGTACATGTTCTACAGGCATCAGAAATTAGAGCTGTTTTCTAACTTGCTTTCACTCGTTTTTGTCTCTACAAGTAACACGGTGTAGACAGATTTTGTGAGTCATATTTACAGAGACATCAGTCATTTACGTGACAGCCTGATTTTAGCCCCTGACCCTGAAAACAACGCATTTACTGTGCAAACGCAGACCTGTCATTCCTGGGAAACTCGCCAGTTTTTCAAAATAACTGGGGTAATATATGCACATGAAACCCTACACGACTCCTTGGTAAGTCCTAATGACCATAGGCATGGCGACCATACGAAGCGGCTTAACCGCAAACTTTAGGAAAAGCAAAGGATCTTGGGATTAGAGAGCAGACGCAGAGCAGGAAATGGCTAATGCAAGATTGGGTCCGGTGCCAACTGTGACTTATTTTGTGTGAGTGCGGAGCTCACCGCGAAACATGCCTCGCCCGGCCTCCTTTGCCTTTTCACGCTGGATGGTGTTTCCCCATCTGATGAGTTTCTAGAAAAACATGACATTTTGTCCGTTCTTTTCCCTCCCTTTTCTTTTTCCATTTTTCGTCCCACTCATTTTTTTGTGTTGGTGTTTAGTTTTGAAGCACGTGTGGTTCCACACCTTTCCTGCGTCCCCTTAACCACACAGAGGGGAAAAAAAACACACATACATTTCTCTTTCTCTCTCTCTCTGACTCTCACCCTCACCCTATTTTCTTCTCTTTCTCTCTCTCTGACTCTCACCCTCACCCTGTTTTCTTCTTTTCCCATTTGGTGAATAATCCATGTGAGAAGTCTGTTTACAAACTGTTGTGACAGCCACTGCCTTTTTTTGAGGCGTGCATGAACTCTCCATGGAAAATAGAAACACCGCAGGATAAGATTGCAGCTGCAGAACAAACAGCCCAGGAAAAAACAGTCACACTTTGATGGTTGTTGGCTATGCGAAGTTCAACCCCCTGGACTCTGCAAAAAGCTGCATTTCCTCTGTGAACAAGTGCTCACTCAGATTGATTGCAATCTAATATTTTCCAAAAGGGCGAGTTAGGAATCAGATCTACTCAATCTATTGCTTAGGCAGTACAACTCTAGGAACAGTTTGTTTGTCTCCAATTAATGTTGCAAGTATAATATAATAGTATAATATAATATTCAGTGTATTATATTTCGTCATGCTATGTAATGCATTATGTAATGTTTAATAACAAGCAGAGCTCTTTGGCATTAACACTGTTTATTGATATGGAAGATAACTGATGAAGAATACAGGAAGGCAGAGATGTTATGACAGTGCAGGGCAAAGACGCTAATACATGAGTAAACTACACAGGGACAATAACAGATAACACACAGATTTAAACTAGCTTGGGTACCAGCCGAACTTAACCCCGCCCACAACATTTGAGGTCGGGAAGTTCGGTCTGGCATTGCTCCGTTGGGGCAGAACTATGCCCGCACCTGAGCTGATCGGACCAATCAAATTGTCAGGGCGGGCTTTATACGATGATGGACAGATGATCAACAATAACGTAATCAACCACGTCACCAAAGAGCGCTTGGGCCAAAGAGCGCTTGGGTTGAATTTGTTTTGACCAAACATGGCTGCCGTTGGCCTCTGCCAATGAGTTCGTTTTAGAAGACATCGACAGCGCATTCATTTTGAAAGAGGAACAGAGAAATGCGAAGAGGAACAGGAAGGCATTTGTCAATCGAAAAGATGTTTTTGCCGTCCTTCCTAGAGGATTTGGTAAAAGTTTAATTTATCAGCTGGCCCCATGTCGCTCTGATTGCTCTGATTGGTTGTAGGTCTATCCAATTGAGCGAAGAGGTATTTTTTTTTTCTGGTTGGTTGAAACACGCCCTATAATCACAGCCCAATGGAGCAGTATCAGACTCATATTCTGACTAGAATTATGAGTATGACAACATCAGGCTAGATTTAAACATGACCAGTTACACAACAGAGGGACATTAAACTCTAAATTGAACATGAACACTCCCCCCCCCCCCCCCCCCCCCCCCTTGCACGTTACAGTATTAACTAAGGGCTCTTGTAAATTAATCATCTGCAATCTAAAATCAGTAATGAATTGACAGAGGGTCTTGTACACACATGCAACCTACAAAAGCATGTCTGCTGAGGCTGTGTGTTTTGGCTAGCCTTTCTCCTTAACAGACTGTCACAACAGTAATGGGAACAGGGAAGACCGTAAAACAACGCTCATCCAAACATTTCAGCGAGACTTAGGCCCACGCTGTTCAGTGGCTTTATTTTATGGGCGCCATTCATCACTGGCTGTGTCTACGACCCGTGCGCTCCTTAGCCCACCGTAAATAACAAACCTGATACTTGTGGTTTCCGGGTCTTTGCCAGGGCTCTCCAGGGCCTACCGCAAGGCCTATGAGGTATTTTGACGAGATTACATAATTCCGTGTCATTGCAAGGCCAAGTTATTACCGTTATTATTATTATTATTTTGACATCTCAGCATTATCTTGAAGATTGGTCCACAGGCTTATGTGAAAACATCTTTGGGTCGGTGTTGATCGGAGACGAGATTGTCCGGTGTTTCTTCATTTTCCACTGTGAAAATTAGCGGCTTTTATTTGTGGAGGCCCTCGCCATGGAAACCAAAGCAGCATAGACTCCCCCAACACTGGGAACTCAGAGGGGTTATGTAATATTGGAATCATGATGATGCTTAAATTCAGCATAAACTGTGTGACAGGCTATAGAATCGCGGCTTTTCCTGGCTGTATTCAGGGCCAACTACCATTTCTTTTTTTTTCTCTGATACTTTTGGCACCAAAACGTCTCACGAGAGTGAAGTCATGAGAAACTGGATCTGAGAGGCTAGCATAGCTAGCGGTGTCCCCGCGTGCTTGCTGTATGACTTCAGTGTGTGCGAGTGGCAGAGGAGTGCCGTGATGAGATAATCGTGCGACTGTGCGTTCGATTGATGATATGATCAAGGAACCATGTTATGTCTCGTCTCCACCATAGCAGGGGAAAAACAATGTTCCAGAGTTTTTTTTAAAGCATTTCAGATCAGCTTAATTTAGCTGTCAGTTAAATTGCCCCATCTCTTCAGTCATCCAGTCATCCCTTCAACCCCATCAAACAGATGGACTCATGCAACCGACAAAACCACAATGATCTGTGAGAAACTAAAATGCGCTGAAATGATTAAAGACATGCATCTGCAGCAAATGCAAAATCAAACACACACAAACACACACAAACACACACACACACACACACACACACACACACACACACACACACACACACACACACACACACACACACACTCACTACAAAAAAACAAAAACATATATAAGCATATATATTTGGAGAGTATTGAAATACATCCATTGCATAACAGCCTCCGGCCCACAGAACACTAGCCCTGGGATTGCTCCGAGCCCAGCCAGGCGACCATAATGGTTCCTGCAGGCCTCACTATTAAACTGCGAGGCAAGGGCCCGCCAGACCTGCCGAGTGGCTGCTGACCATAAAAATCTGTCTGTCCTGGCTGCACATTGGGCCTGTCAAGGAGAAATAAAAGACGCGGAGGGAAAGAAAAAGGAAAGGGCCTCAAGGATGCAGGGAAGAGTAGAAAGAGGAGGAGGAGAGCTGTTGGTGGGCCGCGTTCGGGCCTCTTGGACCGGGCCGAGCCCAGCCAGGTGCCACCACCAGAGCAAAACACGTGAGGGTGTTTGCAAGCGTGAGCAAACAAAGGGCAAAACTACCGCAAACTGTTTTTAGTTTGCTTTGAGTTCATTGTAAACACACAAACAGTCTAAGGAGGTAGTCTCCATCTCTGTCAATAATGGAAGTTAAGACTAAGGGTTATAGTGTCAAACATTCAAATTTAAAAGTTCAAAGAAAATGCATTCGCCTTGAACGTTGTTTGAACGCGAATTTGAACGAATGGATGTCTGCAAGGAACACCCCCCCCCCCCCTTACAACCCCTGGAAAGCTTGCTAGCTTTGCCCCCTGAGGACCCCTTTGATCGGCAGCAAATAGAAGACTGTCCTCAGCACATGAGGTCTTCTGTAACTAATAGCTTCACAGCAGGGAAGCACCACTGCAACAGGCCCTGCGAACGAGTACCCGTGCAGTGCTCTCAGACAGAACTCCGTGTGCCTGATTTTTTCGAACGGTCACTTGATCGATGTCCAAAAAATCTGCAGGTGTTCTGTATTGTGTTGCTCTCATGGAATTTTTTTGGGGGGGGGGGGGGGGAGGGGAGCTTTTATTGCAGCTGTCACCATCTCCAACAGGGAACATAGCTGTTAAAACCTGAATCAAATGAATAAATACCACAAGGAAACCCAAAAGCCCATGGGCTTCAGGAAATATCTGCTGTCTAAATACATACTTAACAGCAGGTCGACGTGGGAAGTGTCCCTGAAATCGGACACTTCAGGAAGTCTTCACATGGTTTGCCTCCCCTTATAAACCTGTTTTTTTGTTGATGTTGGCCTTGGCAGTTTTGTAATGCTGTATTTTGAGGTTTACCATATTGTTTGAGAGTGGCAGTAATGTTTTCCGAGTTTGCTTTGAGAAACCATTCAAATGCCGGAGCTCCTCAGTGAACCTATGTATAAAATGTCAGTGCTACACCGCAGCTACATGGTGCTTCTGTAACCAATAAGTATCACAAACAAGAGGAAAATGGTTATGCCACTCACGTCGTTTTCATACTGTATCAGCACCGAGCATCAATATTTGATAATTATCATTTTTGATTAATGCATAATCAGTTGATTTGGCATGTATAGGCAGTTTTTACCTTGTGACCTTTCACTGGGTGAAGCATATCTGTGGTTAAAGCATATCTTCCCTGGTATAACCATTCCCAATTTAGCTGAAAGCTGCAGTAAGCTAACTGAAAACCCATGTGACTC